>NC_090984.1:110700567-111003597 GCF_041146395.1 Eulemur rufifrons | reverse complement strand
GATGATTTTAGCCTTGTGTTTATGTGCAAGAAATAAGTCAATAGTGTTAATATCTAATTCCATTGATGCCTCCAGATAGTGGTGACCAAAGCAAATCACCAGGTTTTTATTTCATATCCTTAGAAAATTAAAGTTCTTTTAAATTTCATTCCAAATGATCATATAAAAAACAATTTAAAATTTAGCAAATACTCAAAAATATAAACATAGTATCCATAAAAGTCTTATTATGAATTCAGATTATATAAACTCATCAGCTAATCCCAAGAAATGTTAGACACCCTTAAAAGATATTTTTAAATATTTTTTAAAATATTTTTTAAGCCAAGGTTATATTTACCAAATTAAATGATTGTCACTCTCCTAAAAAAAGATGGGTGCTTTCAGAATAAGGAGAACATTCATTATGAATTCTTCCCCATAGGAACTAGAATGGATTTGTTGTGGTTCTTTTATAATATTTCTGGTTTTCATTTTGGCTACCTCAGGATAGTAGACGACAATGACCATGTTACATATGAACTTCAGTATCACCTGCTCTATACAGTATAGGTAGGGCACATAAGTTATATGCACACAAGGCTATAGTTTGAGTCATTTTTCCCAGGAACACTAAAAAAATTTAAAAAAACAAAATAGCATTCTTTGACAAAGAGAATTACTCTTTTTCTATGGAAAATAAGAAATAACAGCTGTAAAAGAAAATATCTATGGTTATAACTTAGACGGAAAAAGTAACTCAAAGTTTTTTGTCTGTTTCCTGCATATGACAGTAACAGGGATTTGAACGTCTCTGATTCCCAGAAAAGTGTGTTGGGAACCTGAAAGAGAAAAGGATGGAAAGGATCTTGAGATACAATGGGGCATAAATGTTTTAGTGTCAGCTGGAGCTGCGGAGGGATGCGACAGAAGAAGCTCCCTGCAGTGGGAAATGAATCAAAGCTTTCTAAGATAATATTTGACATTCACCTGAAAGTTATGTGCTGTGTCTCTTCTATCCTCCATCGTCTCCAAATGTTCACTAAACCTTGATTATAAATTATGGGCTTGTGTCTTGGAGCTTTGTGGGGTAAAAGAAGAGGATAAGAAATTTTTAGCTCTGGCGATGACGGGCAGCAAAGTCAAGGTAGTCTGTAAAGGGAGAAAGTAGTTACTATTCTATTTATATTGAATTGTTTGATGGGGGTGTATGTTACATACTGGTCTTCAAATGGGGGCAGCATAGAGTCGCAATAGGCACGGTCAGACTTCAGGGTAAATATGCAGACACTAACTAACCCAGAGAGACAATTCCCCTAGATTCTTTTCCCTAAATCATGAAGAGTCCTTTAGAAAATATTCTCTGGGAAAAGCTGACTCCCTCCTATACACTTTCCTAAAATTAAAGCATAAAGAATTGTATCTCTCAAATCACTTGTACAAATTTAGGCCAGGCTACTCAAAGTATGCTTTGAGAGAGATTCTATTTTCTGATTAGGTCTCAGTGGAAGAGCGTGCATATCCCATCTCCAATTCATCATGTAACTCCCTTGCTTAAGAATTTTTTGATCTTACAGACAGTTAACATATTCAGTAACTGTAGAGGTTTCCACTAGGGAAGACAACCCCACTTTGTGGGGATTAAGATCATTGTAGAAAAAGATTATGTTAACAGAGTAACTTTTTTTAAAATCAATGTATAGGTAATTTTTATATATTTGGCCCTTCATTAGTATTCAGTTTAGAAGCATTCTTCACTATTCTGTTTCCATGGAATTCTCTGACATCATTAACAAAAATTTGCATATATTGTATCAATATAAATAAAGATTATTTCTTTTCATCAGACTGAAACACTTCCAACTAGGATTTAAGAAATTTATAGAAGGAAGGCTGATGGATTTACTGTATTTTTTGTACTCATATATATAAATATATATGTCAGGTAGTTGTACTCAATATTTGTTTATTGAATTAAATCGATTCTAAGAAACTATACCTATTAAGGGGAGTAGTTAATACTCTCCTTAACTACTTTATTTATTGACAAAATATTACTATTAGTTATCTATTGCAGAGAAACAACCTATTTTAAAGATAGCAGCTAAAAACAATAATGAATATTATATCAAACAGTTCCTGTGTGTCAGGAATTCTGGATCAGATTAGCTGGATGGTCCTGGTTCAAGGTCTCTCATGAGAGTGTACTGAAGACATCAGCCAAGAAAGCAGGTATTTGATGGTTTAACTGGGGCTGGAAGATCTTCCTCCAAGATGGCTTCCTTACATGGCTGGCAAGTGGGTACTGGCTATTGGCAGGAAGCCTCACTTCCTAGTCCTGGGGACCTCTCCACAGAGATGCTTAAGAGTCCTCAGGACATGGTAGCTCACTTTGGTGACTGGCTTCCTCTAAAATGAATGATACAGGAGAGAGCAAGGTAGATGACACAATATCTATGACCTAGCCTAGGAAGACACACACCATAATTTCTGAAATATTTTACTGGTTTACACAGGTCAGTCCTATTCACTGTGAAAAGGGACTATACCATGGTATAAATATCACCAGGTGAGAATTATTGTGGGCCATTTTGGAGGTTGGTTATCACAATGGGTTAACAAATCAGGTTTCTGTGGTCAGTGGTAGGGGAAAGTTTTTCAAAGTAAAGCCTTTCAACTCCATTGATATTCATTTGTTACATATGTAGAACTTACTGCTCAATTTTCTGATGGTAAGAATACAATATTCCAAACAATGTTTAGAGTCTTACATTAAGACAATCTGATCAGTAGGTTATTGTTGACCTTATGCTATGTACAGTTGGCAATCGCCTATGTGTGTATGTGTGTGTATGCATGTGCCATGGTGCTCAGACACCTTTGCTACACAATGAGGACCTATCTCACTCTGTAATTCACCAACCATTTTCTCTTGACTTTCTATTTTTAAAAATAAATATATAAGCAAATAGATTTATACACCCCCCCATAAAAGCTCTCCACAAATACAGAGATGATTAAGCATATTTTATACTTTTTAAATTTATTTGTGGTGTATAGAGAAATATATACAATAATCTCCCTTTTATTATATGTAATATAGGCAATATAAGAGATGCTTATCCTGCACTGGGAATAAAAACATGATTAGAGAATAATCTTAAAAATTTAATGTTTAGCTTTACATTTAACAGGAAAAAATAAAATTGATATCTCTTTACTTTTAGCAGGAAGTTGGTTACTGAAAAAAAAATTTTTGACTTGAAACCAGGAAACATATGCCTATGTTTTGTTCCTAATTTACCACATGTTGTATTTTTTAGGTACCTTTTTTATAATGTTTCTGTATGCCATTCTTTAGTCTTTATCTTCCTAATCCTAGGGAAATATCCTTTGTCTGGGTGGGCAATTTTGATTCCTCCATGATCATAGTGGAGCTTGGTGGAGTTAACTATAGCCCCTGCTATGCGATTTAAGGTTTCACTGCTTCTTAATTCTAACAACAAAATGACAAAATAAAAGTAATACCAACTACAAATTAGAGGTACATTTCATTAAGTAAATGAAAGTATTAATAATAAAAAAGCTTTGTAATGTCATGAAATTTCTCTGAAAATGTTTTAGGGTTAATGTTATTTACCATACAACCTGGTGCAAAAAAAAAAAAAAAAAAAAAAAGAGAATAAAAAATCCTAGGATAAATAGAAGTAGCACATGCAAATAACTCTGCTTTAAAAATGCATGTTTTTGCAATATGCTAAGGGAAGTTTAAAAGTTTTTCAAAAGCCACAAATATACTGCACACTAATTTTTAAACCCTAAGAGTGAATTACATTGAATTACAATGAATGGTGCTTATTATTGAATATACTTTGAATAAATATAAATGATATTTCTTCATAAAAGTTATGTTTACACCTTTTGGACTGGTAATTAAATGAGACCAATTGCCATTCTTACTAAATCACAAAATGGAAAAATGGAAGTTACTTTAGTGATAGAAAACAAAATTAGCATCTTGTATAATACTTTTCCTATTTTTGATAACAAATACTTTCCTCTCTTATATGTAAAAAGAGAAAAAATATACCTCACTATTACTTCCTAGAATGTTATCAGTATATGGTAAGGTGAAACAGTTAAAATAATAGTAATATATAATGTTAAATGCAAGTACAAACAAAATCTTGGTGCATACTAGACAGCCAATAAATATTTGTGGGGGAAAAAAATCAATAGTTTTTTTTCGAAAGCTATTTGGCAAGAAGTTAACACCTGGAATTGGCTTTCCAACTTCAAAATCACTTACAAATCCAATGTTTAATTAAATCCCATATTAACTACTTTGACAATAGTATATAATTACTTAGTGAATTAAATCTTAGAAAGTATCTTAAGTTGTATTTATTTGATTCTTTCTTTGTTGACGAATGACATACTTTTCATTTTATTACTTTGAGAAGAGGGCTGTGGAGAGATAAAGAGAATGTGGGGGTAAGTGCTGGCTGCTCACTAAGCCTCTTCTTTTCTTTATTGGTCCCAGAATTAGAATGAATTTCCCAGACTCCCTTGCAATTAGGTGTGATCATGTGTCTGAGTCTAGCTGATGAAACGTTAGTGGTCAGTTCATTATCTGCTGCTTCTAGAGATTTTAACCCATAAAAATCTCCCACTATCTCTCCTATATGCCCTTTCTACCTTTATTACTTTAGTGATCTTTAGAAAGCACATGTTGAAGAAGACAAAATCAAAGGTGAGATTTGGCCTTGGAATCACCACTTGGAGACGTGGCAACAACCAACCAAGAATGCTATTTGAGATTCCATTTGGGTGAGGTGTTAAACACGTTGTGATAAGCCTGTAAGAGTCAGGGATTATCTGTTAGAGCAGTGAGCAATTCTCTCTCTCTCTCTCTCTCTCTCTTTATTGCTCTTTAATGATATCAGCCACAAGTGAGCAATTCTCAAACCAAATGGTGTGAGGTTTCTTCTTCTATTTTTTATTGTTTTTTTAGATTTAAGAATAAGTTAGTAAAAATCCAGAATAATGCTTCAGGATTTTCTGAACATTTTGTTTTTCTTTGCATAATTCAAATTAAGTTTAAATTAAGCTTAGAAAGATCTGTAAAGTTCTGGGAGATATTGCTTGGAATGAAATCGCAGGGCAAAACGTAACCTCTCTGTTATAATCCTGTGCCTGTCAACATGAATATTTCGAAAGATGACAAAAACTCCTATTTACATCATTGTCTCCTATTCAAATGAGACTGAAAATAATATTGAAGTGGGAGGCTCACTGCCCTGTTTAGTATCTTCAAAATCACATCTACCCTTTAATTGTATATATTTTTGTTATGTACGTTGAGAAGCTTAAACATTTTGATAAGAATAATGATTAAGAGCTGTGATTACGTGAAGTACATGCTGCCAGAAAGCAAAGTGACAAGAAGAAAAGTGACCTAAAATACCTCAAACATATAGGTAATGTCTTCTACATTTTGAGAACATTGTGAAGAATGGTAGCTTATTACACTGCAACTAACTCCAAGATGTACACACCTACTCAGATTATAAATATAGCTGAAGAATAGTTGAAGGAATAGAACTGAGGTAAGAGTTTTTGCATCTAGAATGTCTTCAGATGTACTTTTCCTTTTCATTTTATGGCAGAGTAGGCTGTTGGTTCCAAAAGCCTTCTCTACTCCACATACCTTCCTTGTTATGAAAGTTCAGTTTTGTTGAGGTATTAGTTTAAGTGTTCTTTATATGATGGTGACTAGAACCATCCTCTTTCTGTCAGTTCATGAGGTATTAAGAAGAAATCATCTGGGGGATTCTGTCGAGCATTTTTCTCTCCCGATAAAAGGAAAATTCATATGGAGAAACTCTCTGCTAAGCATCACTCCTTTTTTTTTCTGCTATGGGTTGAAGTGAAAAAGAACATGAGGCTTGAGCTACTACAGCCAACTATTAATAGCAACCATAACAGAAAGGTCAAGAGAACTTCAGAAATGCCATCCAGAGGTCTCACTGTGTCAATGCTGTGCCAGTTTGGAAATAATGCCAGCCATGGCTAATCTTGGGCTTTCAGGTTCTTTGAGAGAAACCCTCTATTTTAATGCTACTGCAGCAGATGCCAGGGGTACCCTTGCTTCCTACCACTTTAAAGCATCCAGGACTGACTTTTAAAGGACAACATCTGTATTTCTTTCCCTAAGCACTTTCTCAGTCCACCAGAGCCTGCTTCACCACCCAGTTAGCAAAGGTACTCAGGGAACATTGCCATCCACACCTCTAAGAGCAGGCCTTGATCAATGGCAGAGGCAGTTAGTGTATAAATACTTTAGTTCCATCTCTCTAGTAGAAGAACAAAGTGCCTTGCAGGCATCTATTCACAATAATAATAAAAATATAACACTAAAAGCAGAATAAAACCCAAGTGATCTTTAGATTTTTTTCCCCCTAGTTTATGAAGTACTACTTGATAATTTGAAGATGTGAGGGACAAAGCCTATGACCAAATACTTTTCCTGCCAGCCAAGTTGCATCGTTTATGTAAAAAAAATTAAAGGAATCTCATGGTAATGCTAATAATTGAATAGTGTCAAATACGACGATTAACTGTTAACTGGCTTCACTTCATTTAATTCCCAAATCAACTTTATGAGTTAGGTATTATTATCATTTTAATTTTTTCAGGGGTGAGATATGAGGCTTAAAAAGGTTAAGAAATCATGCTTATAGTTAATGTTCTAGGTTGCCTGTGCAGGCAAGACCATGAGAATCTTTTCCACTATGTAACCTTTTGGAAAATATTTCTTAAATTATTTACTATGAATGAATGCAAATAACTCAAAATTAAAAATTCAAGACTTGCTGTTGAGTACTGAAACCACTGTACATAGTACAGTCCTGATAACTGTCTAAGTATAAAAGTCAGTTTATGGACTGGAAAGAAAATATATATAATGAAAAATAATATGATTTTAGTAATTATAATAAGAATCTAATACTGCAAATTATAAAAGAGAATGAGGAAGCAAAACGTTACATTTCATATCTGATAACGAGGCTTAAAATAACCTGTTTAATTTTTAGTTATAATGAAAATGGAAAAGCTAAACATATGTATGAAAACAAAGAGAACTACTACTAGACTTGAAAACAACACCCAGACCTTCGAGCCACTGAAGAAGAAAAAAGAAACAAAACAAAGTCCACACTACTGGAAGGTTAGCTTTGTGGAGAGTTTTATATTTAAGCTACTTTTCATACTAAGTAACCAACAAGTACAAGAACACATATATACTCTATTACATTCACAAGACTAGAAGGATTAAAGAGTTAAATATAAAATAGAAAGGAAAAATAAAATTGAGGAAAATATAGCTTAAAATGTATTTGATCTTCCAATGCAGAAAAATTTCTTATAGAGTAATTTTAATAGAAAAAATGAAAAAGGAAATGAAGGAAAAGCTGACCACCAAAAAATTAGAGTATTTGTCAAAAACTGCATAAAAAAAAGCAAAAGGCAGATTGGGAAATATCTTTTCTACTAACATTGTAAACAAAAAATTAGAACCCCAAATTAAGACTAAGTACATGTAAATTATCACAAAGAATTTTAAAACTCCAACAAGAAAAGGTATTTCAGCCAAAAGTAATTCAAAGAAATAGAAATAAAGTGAAAAGTAGACTTAATAATAATTTGAGAATGTAAAACATAAACAGAAAAGCGCCAGGGTACAATCTTCTTTGCTCAAATGGATAATAGTTAAGAGACAATAGGTTGAAATCATCTAGGAACTATCACATTACTACAGTGTAAATTGATAAAAGCTTTTCTATAAAGCAGTATGATAATATACAGAAAAAGACTTTAAAATATTGACTTTAAAAGTTGACTCAATTCTGCAACTAGGAATTATTCTATGGGCATAATCAGAAACAAAGATAAAGATTAGTTGCTGAGATATTCATTGCCATACTGTTTTGTAATAGCAAACTATTTGGAAAAAATAAAAATCTGCAATATAGCAAATGTGAATGGCCAACTGTTCAAAATAGCTTTTTGTCTTAATACTTTTATGTATTTTTCTTGCATCCAACCAATGGGCATCATCATTTTAACAGACGAAAATAAAGTGTGTCTTTATCCTCTTCTTTGAAATTAATAAAGATAACACTAATATACTTCATTTATTTTAATAATATGTTAGTTATTGTCCTTACCACTTGACATAGATTATTTGAATTAATCATCACAGTAACATAAGATAATGTTATGATACTCACTAGAAGAGCAAAATATAAATCAGAATATTTAAGTCTCAGAACCTGTCTTCAAATCTGTATCTGTGTGATTCCACATTTCCAGGCAGTTTCCCACTGACTGCTGGAATGAATGTTAGCAAAAGGAAGTTACTTGCACCTATTTAATCTTTTCCGCCCCCCGCCCCAAAATATTATAGGGGAGCTCACTGGGGGAGGTGGTAGGGATCCTAAGATACATGCCTGATCAAATGCTTATTATTGCCTATTACCCACAGGAAAATGTTCCAGTTGTTAAAAATGACGACTTTTTGCTCCTCCAGATGGCTTCAGTCTATTGCAGCCAATATATATATGAGCAAAAGTAGGGAGAGCCTATAGTCTGACCAAAGTGTTTGACAGCATTCAAGGAAAGCCAACTACCTTATAAAATATCTCAAAGAAAAAAAAATAGTAGCTAATAACTGAGAGAAAACTTAAACATGAGAAAAGATCATCTTTTTGCATGTAGTTCCTAAAATACTTTCTTCAGTTATAGTTTCATATTTGATAAAATTATATCCCACGATACATAGTATTCCACTAAATTAAGTATGTATGTGTCTATGTGTGAAATACGAAACTCTCTCAGATGCATTCTACTCTCCTGCTACTCTGCAGAGAATCATGTAGGATAGTGAAGACGTGTTGACTAGTCAACTAAATTTATAGCATCAAAGGTGACTTAGAATATGTTTCATGAGGCAGAGATCATTTATTATACTGTTTACTAATATATCGTAACCATTTAGAAAGGGTTCTAGGACATACTAAGTGCTCAATAAATATTGGTTGAATAAATGAGTGGCAGTCAGAAAGAAACCCAAAATAATGGATTAGAAAAATAAGTGTCTGTTCATGTATTCATTAAATATTCATTGAATGCTTAATATATGTGAGAATGAAAAATGCCTGAGCTAAGAGCACCCATGAGAAATAATACTCCTGCTTAAAGGAACTAATATTCTAGTGGATAGTTTCATTGCTACTGATAAAATAAGAAAAGAGACACAGTTAAAGAAATGATCAAACTTCCTTTAAACTTTCTTGACAAATGAAAATGTTTTAAAAATATACCTCACACTTAAAATCCTCAATATTTTAGAGAGCCTTTTTTTTTTTTTTCGGGGGGGGAATTCATTGGGACAAACATTTAAAGTGTTTTCTGTAAATAAGCTAAGATTTTCACACTCTTGGTTTTATGGTTATTTCCTTGAATAAATTTTTAATAGACATTTCTTTCATACAGTAACATTTACTAATTATAGAAGAAATTCATAGTACCAGCACTTTTATGATAGATCTTTTTATAGTAAAAGTCCATTTTTTCCAAGCTATAAAATATTGTACCCTAATGCTGACTAATACTACAGTGAAGGTATCAGTTAAGGTATACATGAGACATGAAAGAAATATGCTATATTTAATATGGTCATCTCACTGCAAGAATGAGAAGATTGGATTGACAAAGAAAAGACAAAATTTCCAAACTGTGTGGAATGGATTCCACCCTCCTCATCTTATGAAGGAGTGGACAGAGGTGTCCTAGTCAAAGACGGCAGGCTTTGTCCCCATTTCATCTTTGACAATGAAGCAAAGGGACAAGAAAAGTGTTGAAAAACATTAAAAGTAAAAGGCCATAAATTGAAATCTCCTTGAATGGAAAGTTTCCTGTAATAAGAAAATCTAATTGAAATAATAAGCTATTGAACCTGGAGGGGAAGACAAACGTATGACACTGGGGAACACAGTAAACCAAATGTAATACAACTGAACCCCCTGCCCCACCAATAAATAAATAAATAAATAAATAAATAAATAAAAGACATTTTCAGCAAGGCCTTATTCAGATCTGCTGTTTGTCCATTTAGGTGATGACTGCCATCAAAGCTACATAAAGGATGTACATGCCATCTCAACCTGAAGGCTATTTTCATAATACTGCAGGAAAGATACAGGCCAGGAATATATACACGAATCCGATTGCCACAGTCTATAACCATCAAATGGCACAAACAATGAATAAGTCTGTCACTTCAACCTCCTTTAAACATCTGCTCTACTTTATTACCTGTGACACATCCTTTTTGGGGCCCTTGCAAGGTTATAGACAGGCAAATTCACTAGTTTCATATTTCCTAAAGAAAGCCCTTAAATCATAGCTTTAAAAATAGTAAAGGTTGACAGTTTTGGCAAGTGACTACTTTAAGCACAACATCAGTAATGATGAGGTTCTGAAATTGGTGTGGTGCTGTGCTGCACTATTTTTTTAACCTGAAATTGGCCTTTCAGATACAAATGACATGGTCAAGACTGGCCTGCATATTAAGGATTATGATGCATATTATTATGATCTCTTCCTCCATAAACTTCAACTAGCAATCATGAATAACTAGGATATAATTCTGAAGATCTGACTTTTTCATACTGATCTTTTAAAGTCCTGATAACATGCAATTTTATAGAATATATCCTGTTACACATCCAATCTTTCCATTTAGAAAAAGTTACAGAGAAATGCTTAAGATTTTTAATCACTTACTGTCTTTTTTAAGGTTGGAAGAATTAATGTAAGACAGAAGCAAGTTCAACACATGCAACAGGATGCAACAAGATGTATAAAGAGTGAATGAGGCAAGAGATTTAAACCACGATATAACCCTGAAGGTGGTAAGCGACCCTCTGGTAATAATTAGCACAATTGTATCAGGTAGAAATGCATATGTTTACAGACTTTGAAGTGACAGTAAAGCCTGGCTGTGAAAAAGGAAAGCTCAATGGATTACTATTTATAGGTGACAAATCTTGGTTAAAAAAATGGACCTTCAAAGAAATCTATTTGAATTGTAAAAATTAATTTGATACTTTGAATGCCATTACCTAAGGACTCTGACAAAGAGACAGTATTACACTCGCCCCTTTATTCATAGTTAATGTAGGGAAGGAAAGAAGATAAGCTTTTAGTTGTATAGTAGAGAGAGGTTCTTTGTGGTACAAATCCAAAAACATATTTGGAAGAAGTATTTTTAAATTGTTTATATCTGCCTTTTCCTCTACAGGTCAAAGCTCACTAACAACAAATACAGATTTGTTAAACACATGTATTCATCCATGTATTTCGTTAAAACTCATTAAATTTCTATATATGTCATTCACTCTCTAGGCACTAGAAATATAGCATGAACAAAATAAAGGAACTCTCTATCCTCAGTTACTTCTGTCCTCATGGAGGTGGCATTCTAGAACAGAGAGACAGACATTTAAAAAAACAGGCAAAATGCAAAGTCCGTTAGCACAGTAGTGAGTGCCACAGAGAAAAAATTAAGCAGGGAAGGAGGATACAGCATACGGTATTGGGAGAGAGTGCCATTTTAAATAGTCTTTGGCGTAGTCCTCAATGATAAGGTAACATTCGTACAGTGACACCAAGAAATCAATAGCCTGACAAAAGCCATGTGGCTCTCTGGTCCATTTCATTGAACTATGAAGAAAATCAGTCTGTTCAGTCCCCAAAGAGACTTTTATTTTAACTCGATATATGTGACTCAATTTATAGTGAGGATGATCCTGCCACGCCAGGGGAAGACAATTCAGGATTTGTGTCCTCTGTCAAGGAAGAATTACCTGATATCATGATCACACATGATATGTGGTACCAGCATGCACTTTTCTCAAAGACTTTGCCTACAAAAATGAAGGATGTTTTTGTCTTCTGAGGCAATTGCAGTTAATGTCATCAAAGCTTACAGTCTAAATCATCACCTTTCCTGTGCTTTTTTTTTTTTTTAAAGGGAAAATAACAAGCACGTTCTTTTCCTTAAAAAAGAAGGTGGCTCTTTTTGAGTGGATACTACTGCCTTTCTAAAATATATTGAAAAGCTCATCACTTTTCACAAACAGAGAAAGTAATTTAGTTACAAGAAAAAAAAATCAAGAGTTTATCCTACACCTCAAAATTTGACAGATACAATCACATACCACAATGTGAGGATATGATGAGTCCGAGAGAATTTGACGTTTTTTCTTAGAAAACATCCAGTTTGGATAAAGCAAGTCAAGACAAAAAAATCACAAGCTTTGTTCTTCTAGAATAAATATTTCTTTACTGAAAATAAAAGAAATGTCACCGAAACTGAATTGACAGCAATTTTATACTGTTGAGTGAGCTTTATCACAGAGATTTTTCCAATGAAGATTTTGATGTGGCAAAGACTTGAATGTTGGATCTAGTTTCAGCATAAATTTTGCTAATGATAGTGATTTTCATAAAATGTTATTTCACTGAATTGGTTCAAAAGGATTCAGAGTTGAATGTGTGCATTTTTGATGTGGTTAATTAGCAGTGCGGACAACTGGCGAACATAGAGGTGTAGATCCTTGTCCCACAGTTTTATGTGATAAACATTGCATGCATTTTGTACATCAAACCATCAGCAGAATCAACATAAAAGTGATATGTTGGCTACTGAATATATATTGTTATTTCTATGAGCTCCTTGAACTGAAGCCATTGCATGAAAGTAACTTGGCTGGTAAATGTCATAAAAGTGGATAAGTCTTGATGTAACACTGGCATGATAACAATATTAATATTAACTGTAATTATGTTGCCTCTATTCTATATTATTGGTAAAGTTGAATTTCAAGGACTAAATTACTCCGTATTTTTTTTTCAGGATATTGGTTGAAGGAAGATGGATAAATGCTGCAATACTTGTTTCCTTAATTTGAGTCCTGTGGAGACAGACTCTGAGACTCAGCATTGTGTGCACATGTTTTATTTGGGAGGTGCCTTCAGAGGAGCTGGAAGGGGGAGAAACAAAAATCTTATGATGGAAAAACCTGGTAAATAACTAAAATGAATGTTACCAGTAATAAGATTGATGCTGTGTACCCATGATATGATGTAGTGAGGACAGGTATTCACCTCTTAGGTAATTTTACTCCACTTTCTACCCCCAGATTAACCCTAGTCTGATTATTAGAAAACATAAAATGAATCTAAACTGAGGAAAATACTACAATATACCTAGCCAAAACTCCTTAAAATTCTCAGAGTAGTGAAAAACAAGAAAAGACTGAGAAATTATCATAGCTTAGAGATTGAAGAGACAGGAAGACTAAATGCAATGGGTTATCCTAAATTAGATCTTGGAATAGAAAAATGACAATAGCAAAAATATGATGAAATCCAAATAAAGTCTAAATGTCAGTTTGAAAAATGCTATATATTTATTAAGGCAAAGATAAAGACATATAAATGATTTTCAATGGGTATAAAGTTTCAGGTATGCTAGAGAAATAAATTCTAAAGATCTGCTGTACAGCATAGTGCCTATAGTGAATAATGTGGTATTATGCACTTCAAAATTTGCGAAGAGGATAGATCATGTTAAATATTCTTTTCTTTTGTATTTTTTAAAATTTCAATATATTTAGGGAGTACATGTTGTTTTTTGGTTACATGGATGAATTGCATAGTGGGGACGTCAGGGCTTTCAATGTACCTGTCACCTGACGAGTGCACATTGTACCTGACAGGTGATTTTTGATCCCTCACCCCTCTTCCCACCCTCCCCCTTTTCGAACTCCTGACCTTGAGCGATCCACCCGCCTCGGCCTCCCAGAGTGCTAGGATTACAGGCGTGAGCCACCGCGCCCGGCCTCACCCTCCCCCTTTTAAGTCTCCGAAATCCATTATACCACTCTGTGTGATCATGTATACACATTATTCAGCTCCCACTTATAAGTGAGTACATGTAGTATTTGTTTTTCCATTTCTGAGATACTGCACTTAGGAAAATGGCTTCCAGATTATCTAAGGTGCTGCAAAAAACATTATTTCTTTCTTTTTTATGGCTGAGTAGTATTCCGTAGTGTTTGTCTCACTACATAATGGGATTATTTGTCTTTCTTTTTTCTTGCTGATTTATTTGAGTTCCTTGTAGATTCTGGATATTAATCCTTTGATGGATGTATAACTTGTGAATATTTTCTCCCATTCTGTATGCTATTTCCTCTGTTGATTATATCATCTGCTGCAGAAACATTCTAGTTTATTCAAGTCCCATTTATTTATTTTTGCTTTTGTTGTATTTGGTTTTGGGATCTTAGTCATAAACTATTTCCCTAAGCCAATGTCCAAAAGAGTTTTTCCTCAGTTTCCTTCTAGAAGTTTTGTGGTGTCAGATTTTACATTTAAGAGTTTAATCTTTCTTGAGTTATTTTTGTATATGGTGAGAGTTAGGGATACAGTTCAATCCTGTGTGTGTGGCTCTCAAAGTTTCTCCACAACATTTATTGAATAGGGCGTCCTTTCCCCAGTGTATGTTTTTGTCTCTTTGTTGAAGATCGCTTGGTTGTAGGTATTTGGTTTTACCTCTGGGTTCTCTATTTTTTGGTCCATTGATCTATATGTCTACTTTTATATCAGTACCATGGTATTCTGTTTACTATAGCCTTGTAGTATAATTTGAAGCTGGGTGATATGATGCCTCTGTATTTATTACTTTTTGTAGAGAGAGGGTCTTGCTCTATTGCCTGGAAATATCATAGCACACTGCAACCTCAAACTTTTGGTCTTGAGTGATCCTCCTGCCTCAGCTTCCCAAGTAGCTGGGACTACAGGCACATGTTGCCAAGTCAGCTAATTTCTCGCTCTCCCTCTCTCTTTTTTCTTTTCTTTCTTTTTTTTTTTTTTTGTAGAGATCAGGTCTCAGTATGTTGCTCAGGTGGGTCTCAAACTCCTTGCCTCGAGTGATTCTCCTGCAATTCAGCCTTCCAAAGTGCTAGGATTACTGGAGTGAACTGCCAGGCCTATCCCAGATTTGGTCCTTTTGGTTAGGATTCCTTTGGCCAGTCAGGCTCTTTTTTGATTCCATATGAAATTTAGGATTCTTTCTTCTAATTCTGTGAAAAATGACATTGGTATTTTGATGCAAATTGCACTGAATGAGTAAATCACTTTGGGCAATATGGACATTTTAACATTATTGATTCTTCCAATCTATGAGCATAAGATGTTTTTCTATTTATTTGCTTCATCAATAATTTCTTTCAACAGTGTTTTGTAGTTCTCCTTGTAGATATAGTTAACCTCCTTGGTTAAGTATCAAGATATTCCTACTTATTTTATTTTATTGTAGCTATTATAAATGAGATTGAGTTCTTGATTTGATTCTCAGCTGGGTTATTATTAGTGTATAGAATGCTACATTAATTTTGTAACCTGAGATTTACTGAATTTATTTATCAATTCTAGGAGTCTTCTGGAGTAGTTTTTAGGATTTTCTAGATATAAGATCATATCATTGGCAAAAAGGAATATTTTAACCTCCTCTTTGCTGATTTGGATGCTCTTCCTTTCTTTCTCTTGCCTGATTACTCTGGCTATGACTTCTAGTACTATGTTGAATAGAAGTGGTGAAAGTGGTCATTCTTGTCTTATTTCAGTTTTTAGGGGGAAGGCTTTCAACTTTCCCCTTCCATATAATGATAGCTGTGGGTTTGTCATATATAGCTTTTATTATTCTGAGGTATGTTCCTTCTATGCTTAGTTTATTAAGGGTGTTTATCATGAACTGGATTTTATTGAATACTTTTTCTGTATCTATTGAGATTATCATAAGGTTCTTGTCAAATCATCATCAAATCCTTTATTGATTTGCATATGTTGAATCATCCTTGCATCACTGGGATGCAACTGACTTGATTGTGGTAAATTACCTTTGTTGATGTGCTGTTGGATTTGGTTTGCTAGAATTTTTTGTTGAGGATTTTTGCATCTATGTTCATGAGTGACATTGGTCTATAGTTTTCTCTTTTTGTGTGTCCTTTCCTACCTTTTGCATCAGGATGTTACTGTCTTTATAGAATGAGTTAGGGAAGATTATCTCCTTTTTAATGTTATGAAATAGTTTCAGTAGGGTAGGCTCCAGTTGTTTGTAGTCTAGTAGAAATCAGCTGTGAGTCCATCTGATCCTCGGATTTTTTTGTTGTTGTTGAGACACTTTTTTTTTATTTCATTTTAAATATATTTACCAAAATAAAAGGAAACAAAAAAACTTTGGGAGGTGTCGTATATGTCTGTTGCATTGTCTGTGATGATGGTATCATAAGCATAGGAATATGTTCAGTGTCATCAAATGGTACAGAATAAATATGTGCAGTTTGTTGTATATCAATCGTATATCAAAAACTGTTAAAAAAATTTTATAATTGTGAATTGTATGTGAACGCTCCCAAAGTGAGGAATATTGGGTTAGACAGGGGAAAGCCAAAAAGTTCCAATTGTATTTGAGGCTTCTACTGATTCTACAGAGAGCTCTGAGGCTGGAGTGGACCTTTGGAGTTTTCACAAAATGAGGTGGGAGGGAGAGGATGGGAGTAGGATTCAACCTCTGTTTCTTTGACTCAGTTATTGCCCAAAGCTAACTCCTTGGAGGGACCCATAGTCTTGGGCAAGTCCACATGTGGGGCTCAGCTATGAGCTATCAGCAGCTGATACTCTCATCAGCTAGAGGAAGGGACTGATCCTGAAGAGGAAAGCTGAGTGGGGAATTTGTGGATAAACACCATTATCTCCACTGTTTACATCAAGAACTGTTTCTCTTTTCCAAGTGTCTATGAAGCAAAATGAAATGCCCATACAATTAAATGATAAATATGATGAAAATGATTATCAGCATTAACAGAAATATGTGTAATCATACTTATAAAATGAATCAGAATCTAATGTTAAACAAATATTCTATAAATTCTACAGTTCCTTTAGGGATAGTGGAGAATGCACACAGAGGAGCTTTAGGGAAGTTGCTATGGGCATTCAATTGTCCTGCAGTGGAAAATTGAATGCAGTGGAGAAAGCAGCTTGAGGATATTATTTTAAAATTTTCACTGGGGCTATGGAAATATTTGTATTCAAATATCAAGTTGTGATTCTTATTATTTTTCAAAGCCTTCTCAAATTGTATGTTTTTAATGGTTTTAGATTTTATGATTTTTTAATAGTTGGCAATACTTTCTCTTCATACAAACGCTAGAGTTAAGTATGAAAAAATCAACTGTTTTAAAATAAATAGTTTTTGGTAATTTTGAGAATAATATTTTCAATTACTAAATAATTTTAATTACAGAAGCCATTTTAAAATTGTGTAGCTTTCTGTTCACAGTATGTGAAGATATGTCAAAATGTAATAGTAAGGAACAGTGTCCCTAGGTTTCTTCTGCGAACTGAATATTCTTACCTCCACAGACATATTCTACCAATTTTAAAACATTCTTGATAGTTTTACAAACCAGCTAGTAGATTGGGAGTGAACAATAGCCTTGTGAACGATAGGGTAGGAAATTGATGGCTGCATTTCTCAGTGTTGAATCACTGCCAGATAACCTTCATCAACATTTGACTTCTCTTTGCCTTGGTGTCCCTATCTATGAAAAACAGATTCTATCTTTCTCCTAAAGAATCAAGCTAGGGTAGCTGAGAAATTTGAGAAATGTTCTTTCAATTCCTACGAGAAAATGTTATAAGAAATAACTTTTCATCAACTTCTATGTCAGGGATTATTAAAGTAGGGCTCGTGGGTTCAAGTGCTTCAGTAGAGTGGGGGGGGGTCTCTGAACCCCTGAACAATGCATTTTGCATGCATGGGGAAATATGTATGAGGGGAAGAAATCAATAGTTTTTACGAAATTCTTAATGTGATCTATTCCTCTCAAATTTTAAGGCCACTGTCCTACACAATATTTTTGTCAGATATTCCAAACCAGATGCTCTTTGTCTGAAATGCTGTCTTTGGCAAGGAATATGCAACAGAATCAAAGGTCATACATAAGACAGATTTGCTCCTCGAGTTTGATGGAATACACTCATTCTTAGCTGAGTCTCCTTCTCTCTGGAGTCCTGTTACCCTCCAAAGGCTGATCTTCAAATGCGAATGAAAGTTTTTCTTTTGGAGTCACCCTTTATTCTTCACTTACAGTTCTGTCCTTGTATGAGTGTAAAGACATTTTGATTATATGTCCCCCCTTGAACCCTTTCCTTAATTATTTCACTACTTAATAAAGGTCCCTGTTCGCACCACACTTGCCCTTTCTATCCTGCTATTCACTTTGCATCTGTTTGGCATTTGAGTTCAGAGTTGTATTCCTTTTCAGGAGGGCCCAAAACATATCCACTTAGAGCAATCATCAGAGCATCATTTGGGACTCACCTCTCCCACTTCTCTGAACACTGCCCTGAATCTTTACCAGAATATGATGAGTACCTAATCTTATCAATGACCCCTGTCTACACCCAGATGGACTCTTTTATAATTGTGAACTTCCAGCCATAATTAGACACAGCTGTGTGCATGCCTGTGCCTTCTCTGTAGGAAAGGCTCACAGGAAGGGCAGAGTCTCCATCCAAGTTGGTCATCGGAGGATGAGGTACATGTCTACCCCAGCATCTGTTAGCAACACAACAGGTAAAGAAATTCCTGATAGAAAGGAAGGCTTTGCTATGATATTTGTTTTTCTCTCCAAATTTATGGCTCAGCCTTGGGCCAGAGAGCAGTTTAAAGAATGCAGGTTGGTGGAGAACTTTATGAAGGCAGAAAGCACACATTACAATCACAAAATTTTCAAGGCTCACAAAGCTTGCATAATTACACTGGCTGCCTGGGCCTTCCGGCACTTTTCAGCTATAATGGCAATCTGGCTAATTTCCCACTGGCTTAATCTATAACTTCAAAGACTCCTAAAGCAGTTACAATTATTCTGTTTGCTTTTTGGGTGACCTACACCATTTGTATTGAGCGGCCAAGTTCTCAGGTTGATTAATTAGAAGAATTCAGTTTTAATTTAGGATTTTTTTTTTCCTAAATATTGTTTCTTTCTAAAAATAATCCCAGTTTAGATGATGCAGTAGCAAAACAGTTTTCATCAAGGGTCACTTTTGCAAGCTTGAGGACATTTGAAGACCAATTGTTGTTTTATTTTTTTTTAACTGCAACTTCTTGTTGAAATACCAAATAATATATGTCCAGAATAGAAAGCTTGGAAAATACACAAAGAACATAAAGAAGAAATATTCAGTCATCAAACATTCCACTGCCCAGCCATAACCACTATTAATATTTTCTTGTATTAAATAATTACTTCGGTAGATGCCAAATAGTCTACTGGGCACCAAATTATTCTACAAAGTGTGTGCATCATTGAATATTTTTTTTAAAAATATATTTTTGCATATATACATATGATATTTATTTCAAATTCTTTTTCTTGTTTTTAAAAAAAAAAAATCAGGATTATGTTGAATGTCTTGCATTGTATCCTGCCATTTTTCATCCTACTTTGTTCTGTGACCTTTCCCATGCAGTTGCATATCCTTTAAAAGCATTATTTTAATGGCTGTGTAATATCTCTTCCTATGGGTAATCATAATTTATTTAGATGATTTATTATTCTTGGACCTTTACATTATATATTCAATGAAATGAATCCTGGTTATCTTTCTCCTCTTGTATTTTAACCCTTTTTTTTGCTTTGAAACTTCTCGTGAATACCTATTCTAGAATTTTGCTGTCAATCTCTTTTCCATGTTTTCCACCTATGCTTTCCTTTTTACAACAAATAGAAAAACAAATTAAACTGCCCTTAAGGTATTAGGGAAAAAAAGTAGCAAAACACTGGAAAGATCAAAATTTGATTTTGCATTTTTATTTCCTCTTGCTTCATATAACTCCTTATAAAACTAAAAGAGGTTTTCTAAATAAAGTGTACAATGTTAAATACATCGTAGCTATTTATTAAATGGTTAATAGTGGCAATAAAGATAAATTATAGCAAGTTCCTAACATAAAATACAAAAATTAATTAATGTATAAGTTTAGTAGTATGTATCCATACAGGCATAAATAAAGGTTTGTGTGAATAAAGGGTAAATAAATGAGGGAAAAGGGACAGATCTTCCTTGCAGAACTCCAAACAATAAATGTGAAAGGGATACAAGAAATAGAAAATCATCATTAGAACAGCACAGTAATAATTCTTGCAGGCAACTGATGGATGGTAAAAATTAGTGGGCAAAGATTGAAGAGTAAAAGGATATTTGTCTAGTCTCAGTGCATTTCCTCCAAAATATTTATTAATTATTGTGGTGATTTTAATATATGACTACAGCCTGTTTCACATTCTTCCCTCTAGAAGGTGGGGGGGGGGCAGGTTAATTCCCTTTCCCCTTGAGTGTAGACTGGATTTAATGACTGGATTTTAAGAAATAGAGTATGGAAAGGGAATTTAGTAACTACCTACTTTGCCCATCAGACAGCTCTTTATTCAAGTGATCAAGGTTAACATCAGTGATAACAACACAAGGATAACAACGGTCACATTGTTTCTCATGGTCCCGCTGATTTGCAATGAGAAAGGCACCTCACCTCTCAGCCAGATATTCTCCTTCCAAATCTATAACATTTATCTCATCATGGGAAAACATTCGACAAACCCAAGTTGAGGGACGTTATATAAAACAAATGACCAGGACTTTTTAAAAGTGTCAAGGTTATGAAAGACCAAAATAAATAAATAAATAAACCATTAAATTATCATATTGGAGGAGATTAAGGAAATCTGACAATGTGTTATGAAAAAAGACATGAGTACAAAATCTTGTGAGATTTGAAATAAATCTGTAGTTTAGTTAATAAACATCATATCATTGTCAATTGCTTAGATTTAAGGAATATATTATGCTTATGTAAAATGATACCTTCAGCTTGAAGATTTAAACGAACTCAGTATTATGGTTTTAATTCTTCTGTCAATCTAAAATTATTTCAAAATACAAATGTTTTAAATAGCATTCTCCTTGTTTGTTACAACTGGTTCATAAAGCTGTCAAATGTGTTTATATACTGTAGAGGGCTTGTTAACAATTCAGTGAGGTAGAGCATATGTAAGAGATTATAATTATCAACATATTGTCCTGCCATCTGATTGAACTAACCCAGAGCATAGTGCCTCCTAATCTGTTCCCTTATGGTTTAGAGATTGTTTTCTGCCTTTCTTATTTTTGGTTTGTTTTTATAGGTTAGGGATATGTAACCATTGGGTCCTCTCAAGTAATTCATTCTAATAAGCTCTTTGATCCTGTCATATTAAAGGCCCACAAACAAAGTTGTTGCTTAGTGCTATGTCCCAGGGGACTTACTTCAAAGGGCTCAAAGCAAGAAAGGGACAGATTAATTTTCTCTTTTTGTTCTTTTTCTTTTTTTAGTATATCCACGTCATTAGTACTATTTCTTGCAAGTTTTAGCAAGTAGTTCTTTGAGAGTGAAACTCTAGAAGTCAGAATATAAGAAATGAGACTCACTCATTGTCACTGTACAGGAATGTGATGGAGTTTCTCATAAAAATAGTTGTTTTATGTTTTCCAATTTTACAAACTATGAAGATTTTATCAAACCCTTAACAGTATAGAGAAGTCTCACATGAAAGCAATTTTGTGCAGCAATAAGCGTTTCTAGATTATGTCAAGCTTCAGAATTGACTTTCTCATCCTAAGATCCCTCTCTGTGGAATGGATACATAATTTTGGGTGTAGATTACTTCATCTTTAATAACAATGATAAATAATCAAGGAGAAGACACATTTCAATCTGAAAGTAGGGGGAAATATGCATAAATCTCTAGCATTTTTGTATTCATTTTGATTTCTGACAAAAAGGAGAAATTCAATTGTTTTTAACTGTAAGGAAGTAGCACTGAAAAATGTTCTGAATCTTGTGATGACTTCTTTTATTCATTTTAAAATTTAATTTATAAGTATTATTTTTATGAAATGTTAATTTCTGAAACAGAGCAAATGCCATTATTTGAGTTGTGCCATGTACTAGATATAAATCCTTGGGGAATTTACATAACCTCTTCATGTCTCAGTTTTCTTATTCATAATTTAGAAATTATGCAATTTTCAATCCAAAAGGATTAATGGAAAAAATACTGTGAATGGTAAGTAGTTGCTTGACAAATATCAGTCTAAGTACTCCTTAAGGAATAATTATTTTATATCTATTTTTAAAAAAATTAAAATACATAAAATAATTTATACTTTGATTGCAGATCCTGTATGGATGAGACCACTAGCTTGGAAGCCAGACCAAAATGAAATCACATTTTTGTTTCACCTCTTCTATGACAAAGTTACTAAGCCTTTGTTTGGCATACTAGTTCTTGTCTGGAAAAAAAGACCCTGGGAGATTGCTGCGATATTTAATGCAAATAAATTCTGTGAAACAACTAGTATAATGTATGTGTTTTCATTGTAGATATTCAACAACTGTTCTCCTGCACCCACTCCTTGTTTACCGAACAGCATGTTTGGTTAAAGTATTTTAGTATCCATATGACCCACTGGATGGATCCCTGGGGAAGTTTCCACATATCCTAGAACAATCTTTTCTATCCTGAGGCCAGACTGAGAAAGCACCTTCTTAAAGTAGGTGCTTATTAAATATTTTAGGAAATGAAGGAGGTGAAAAGGTACAAAATTAAAGCATTAAATAGTGTCAAAATAGGAAATAAAAGCTGAATTTACTGCTTACTAAGCAAGGAAAAGCTGTATTTGGGAGACATAATATCTGAACAACTAAATGGGTGATTTTTTTTGAGGGTTTTGGGAAGTGTGGAGTTCAGAGATCTGCAGGCTTATAGAAGCAGGAGTGTTTAGGGATTGGTTGATCTTTCAGCCTTTCCCAAGCATGACCCCTGGAGCCAGAGGGTTGATGATTGGTTGTCTGGTTAAGGAAGACAATTGTTACTGAAAGACTGAGATGAATTTAAAAATAGTTCTGATGAAGGCTTGCAACCACTACCAAAGAATAGTTAATCTTTCTCTTTCTTGAACTTGGAGGATAGGAAGTATTTCTTCTTGATAATCTAACTCTTTCAGGTTTGCAAAGACTGTAAACTCATCTGTTTTCCTGGTTTATCTCCTGATACTTGCCCGTATATGCATTATACCATTCAGTCCCACAGACTGAGACAACCTTTCCTAGCAGCATGTTTATCTCAGTATGCATCTGCTGGGTATCCATTCCATATAGCACTTTCTCCGTTTGGTAAATTGTCACTCCTTCCTTAAAGCTCAGTTCAAATGTCATGGCATTTGTGAAGTGTCCTCTAAGCCACACATACTTGCTAAGTGAATTATTTCCTGACTATCCCCCACCCTCATTCCCCAGCCAAGGCAATGTTAATATTTTCCTCCTTTGAGTTCACAGAGAACCTTGAAATAAGGTAGCATTTCTCATAGTACCTTGAAACAAATAGTACTGAAACAAGTCAAGCATTTCTCATTGCATGTTGTAATTATGTTTTCCTGTGACTGTCTTTGTCCCTGCCTTATAAGTAGCTCAAAGGCAGGTTCTCCTTTGCATATTTATTTTTTAATCCATTGCCTGGTTTAGTGTCTATAGGTGGGTACTCAATAGTGTATCTTGGATGGTAAAGATACATTTTGCATTGTGGATGTTAATGTATGGATGATAAATGCATCTTTTCATTTCCAGGCAATAATTAAGTGATTTATTTTCATCTTCATTTATCAATGAGGAAAGGAAAACATTAAATAATGCCCTCAAGTTAGGTTAGGTGTGGTGGCTCATGCCTGTAATTCCAGCTGGAATATGAGACCAGCCTGGACAACATAGCAAAACTCTATCTGTAAAAAAAATTTTTTAAAAATTACCCAGTTGTGGTGGTATGTAACTGTAGCCCCGGCTACCTAGGAGGCTGAGGTGGGAACATTGCTTGAGCCCAGGAGTTTGAAGCTGCAGTGAGCTCTGGTTGCACCACTGTACTCCAGCCTGGGTGACAGAGTGAGACCCTATCTCAAAAACAAAACAAAACAAAACAAACAAATAAAAAAAAAAAAAAACAGAATAATAATTCCCTCAAGTGTACATTTTGCAAGTGGCAGAGCTAACAAATCCAAACCGCAGTTCATTATTAGTGTCCTATTTCCCCAATATAATGTGAAATTATGCAACAACACAGGGGAGTTCATCTAGATAGAGGACTCAAGCCAACCACTGTAAATCTTTCTCAGGAACAGTGAGGGAAATGCACTAGAGCAAACAATATGTTTGTCGCTGCCTGTGAGACATAAGAGAGCCTCAACACCATGATCAGGAGATACCTCCAGATACCAAGGGGTTCCAACCTGCATACACTCTAGCCATTTGCAAGGGCAACAACTGAGACTGTGCTAGTTTGCAAAGGCTGCTGTAACAAAGCTCCACAACCTGGGTGGTTGCAACAACAGAAATCCACCGTCTCCCAGTTCTGGAGGCCAGAAATCCTATAGTAAGATGTTGAAGGCGTAGGTTCCCTCCAAGGGCCCTGAGGGAGAATTTGTTCCACGCCTTTCTCTTAGCTTTTTGTGGTCTGCTGGTGTCTTTGGTGTTCCCTAGCTTGTGGCAGCATAACTCCAATCTTCACATGGGTTCTTCCTGTGTTTCTCTCTCTGTGTTTAAATTTCCCCTTTTCCCAAGGTCACCATTCATGTTGGGTTAGGAACTCAACGGCTCCAGTAGGGACTTATCCTAACTTAACTGATTACATCTACAACAACACTATTTCCTAATTCTGCAGTACTGGGAGTTAGAGCAGTACTAGGGGTCAATGTACAAATTTGAGGAGGACACAATTCCACTCTGAACAGACATCAAGTCTCTTCAAGGAAGGTCAGAATGTCTCTAAAAGAAAGATTTTGCAAAGAAGCAGAAGAATACAGTATACATGGGAAGGCAGGCAATGGCAGAGGGGGATTTTTGTTTACTACCTTGGCTGTG
Source organism: Eulemur rufifrons (assembly GCF_041146395.1). Taxonomy (NCBI): domain Eukaryota; kingdom Metazoa; phylum Chordata; class Mammalia; order Primates; family Lemuridae; genus Eulemur; species Eulemur rufifrons. The sequence goes on along the minus strand of NC_090984.1, from coordinate 110,978,468 downwards.
AAGGTAATCTATTGACCTGTGGGGAAACTAGAGGGGAGGAGATACTAGTGGCCCCCAGCTCAGTTCTGTCACTGCCTTGAGTGTCCACGGAAACATTTGAGGCAGTCACCAGGGTTGCGGAAACTACATTAATAATAGCAAACAAAACATACAACTTGCCAAGCACTATTCTAAACTCTACTTATTTCAACTTTTATAATCCTTATTATAAGATTGTAATGCAGCTGCCATATTAGATCCATATTGCAGATGATTAAACTTAGTCACCAGCAGATTAAGTAGTTTGCCCTGTGTCATCTAGCTTATAAAACCCAGCTCTTGATTTGAATCTGGGCAGCCAGAATTCAGTATGTGTTCCATATTACTTGATACTTAGGCATTTAGTCATTTAATTCCTTTTCCTTTCTTCCCTTTCCTTCCTTCTCTTTCCTTTGATTCCTTTCCTTTTTTCCCCTTCTCTTCACCCTTCCTTCCTTCCTTCCTTCCTTCCTTCCCTCCTTTCTTCCTTCCTCCCTGCTAGTCTTCCTATAAATTTTTATGGCATAAAATAAAAAAAATAAAAACAATTATTGTGATTTTTCCCTTCATATGCCCTTTCTCACTGAAGAAGTTTATTCTTGCTTATGAAAATCTGAATTAACTGTCAAGACAAATAAGTTCTTATTGGTGTATTTCCAGAAATGGAGACAGGGCATGTTTGATTTCATATTCAGGCCCATGTTGATTCTAAAAAGCACCTTGACCAGTCAACCTCTACACTTAACCCTTAGTGGTAAATGGGAAACCAAATTTATATTTTCTACTTCAATGTCTAAATCCAGGTTTCTTCCTGCTTCATGATCTTCAGAGCAAAAGCATCAGGAATTCTTTGTCTAGTTTGTCTCCCCATCTTATAAGTAGCTGTCATTATAAATAAAGTCTAATGTCACTCTCATTGAGCTTGAAATTTAACACATGCTTTTGCCACTCAATGAGGGATTTCCTCTAACACACTTATTACGTAAATCTACTGTTCTCCAGTGGTTTTACTTTGGTATTATACTACTATAAAAGCACATTTGGTGACAAAGACTTAGCAATATAAGAGTAATAATGAGAGTTGAAAATAAGGCTGAAAATTTCACAAACACAGGATCATTTTTCATAAAATATGCCATTTTCATCTCCTGAGCCAGAATTATTACTCAAAAATCAGACATCTACATCAAATTGAAATCTGGAATGGGAAAATCAGATAAAATTAACTGTTTCAGGCCTAGAATTTATTTTAAAGTCTTAGTTAATCAAGGAGGAAACTTTTTTCATGAAACATTATTAATCTCTTATGCTTTTATTATAAGATTTTTCCAACTAGTCTGCAATTTAAAAATACATGTAAACATAATTGATTAGCAGAAAGTTTCTCACATCTGGGATGAATAATAAAGAGAAATAACTTGTTTATTTTATACTTCATGCATTGCAATCTTCAAATACAAATATTAAAAGCCTTTAATGTCTTCTTGCCCTTAAATTTTTACTTTGTTCAGCGAATATCAACTGCTTATTTGAACTACTATACATTCATATAAGTATATACTGAGTATGCCCAGAGATAAAGGAGGAAACACCTCATAAAAGTGTTATAATGGCATCAGTATTCCAGTGTTTAGCATATGAACATAGCAGCATAGTTCCAAGAGATGTTTTAGAAATTTATCCAGTCTACTTCCAATGTCTTGAGTCAAGACTTAATTTCATATCTGAAAGATATTACCTTCTCATATTAGAGTCTAAAATCACAAGTGCTAACATCAAGCTAGTGTCTTCCTACGCCATGAATATTCAAGGCTGTAGAAAAGCATGCATAGATCAGGCACATTCACAACTGTAAGCCACAGAATCTGAATGTTGATTTCTCAGGCAACCGGGAAATGTATTGGAAGAATATCAAGGAATGGTTGCATTGATTGGCCAATAAAAGGATAAAATGGTGAAATGACAAAAGCCAAGATTTTGCACTAGAAGTTAGGTAGGGAGAACAACAACCAAGATCATGTTTTAGAGAGACACTAGTCCTTCTTTTGCTCATTCAAGATTCAATATCTTTAGAGAGAATGTGTGTTGGGCTAAGCCCAAGTAGTAACGGAATGAATTGACCTACAGAGCTTTTGTAGTGGGAATAGGTACTGCCCCACCCAAAACATACTTCATAAACAATTATTCTTCAAGGGAGAATAAAATGAAAAAAGAAAGTGGGGATGGGAATTGGATGGGAAGAAGGACAATTGAAAAGTCACTGATATCCAATATGATATGGTATATGTGTTTGTGTGTATATCATGGCCCCTTCTCTGTTAAAAATAATATCTGCATGCTTATATAAAAAGTATAACTCCATAATGCTTCAATGTCCAGTCCCCAAAGATTCAAAGGCATCAAAATACCATGCCAAGTGAGTGCTTAGATTCAGGAGAACAAAATCTAACTATTCCACCTCTAACTTATAATACAGAGCATGTGATTTTGCTTCTTGATCTTTAATTACTCTTGTTGAAAAATGAGATTCATATAAAACTGACAACATAAAATGTTGTGAGATGAGAATATTCTATATAAAAGTCATTTCCAACATAAAAAACACCACACATAAAGTTAGTTGTTCATTATTCAGTTTCCTTTGGGTCTAAGGAGGGAGCCTGATTTTTTTTTTTTTTTTCTTTTAAGAATAGATCTTCTATACTTGCTCCTTCCATATCAGGAAAACTCCTGAACAGGCCTCTAAAGACGAGGAAACATTTTCCTTTGGCTGAGAGAGAAGTGTCAGCAGAACTGAAGAAGCAATCATAAAATTATTTTTTTAAGTGCAAATAATTATCTTAACTTGTGAAGTTGGGTGAACAATTTTAGCTCTAAGCAAAGGTGTGGCTTAGTCACTTTTATTAATGCCTTTAAAAAGCCTTCTTGTTTTGTCCTTTATGTGACTTTTCCCAATTAGCTTGGATATATATTATACCGCCCTGTGAGGAATTTTATAAGTTGTGTATTATTTTTCCTTTCCAAAAAAAAAAAAAGGTTTATAAGTCTCAGATTTTTCCCCCCTCCATGTGGCCCTTATTAGTCTTCCCTGGGGGCTTTTTTACCCCCTGCCCTCCAACGTGAGGCTTAACTGGGATGGCTCTTGCAGTCATAATTGAAAATTAATGATGAGAAGCAGCCCCAAACCACACCATTCCTTTTTTCCCGTCCTCAGTCCAAGAAGTGTACAATGTAGATTTTATTTCAGGGACTGGAGAGGTGATTAATCGTCGTGGGGTCTTGACACTGGCTTCAGATAAGTGGCGTAGTCTGGCAGTAACACAAATATGTGGACACCATTCCCATTAATCTCCGAACACCACATGGAAAGGCAAAAGCCTTTGCGAGGCCTCTATAAAGGGAGTTATTATTATGAGGCCAAATTTTCTATAAAGAAAGGCTAATTTGTAGCCTCTGTGAACCAGTTTAAGAGCAAAGGAGTTCCTACACTCTACTTATAAAGGGACTTTTCTCCAACTGAGAAGATGTAAATGGAGTGTGAGGGTGAAAATAGGAAAACAAAACTATGAGGGAACTGACAATGAAATGTACAGAATCATTACTATAGGTCTGTGAGAACTATGAGGCTGGCTGGGAGCCATGTTTTTGTCATTGCTACAGCTGAAGCACACAGACGGCTCTCAATGTATGCTGAGTAAATGGAGAAATAGAAAGTGTGCTTTTTTTTTTTTTAGCATACAACACTCATATTTGATAGTGGAAAACTGAAAAATAATACAAATGAAATGTTATTTCTGTTATCACTGATATTATGGTCTTTGTACTATTATTAAGCAATTCCATGATCATTGCTATTTATGATATTATGATCATGATAATATTATTAAACAATGCCACATTCATCCACCTGGGAAACTCCAAATGCATCATTCTTCAGGTTGGCTCATAATTTTCTTTCTGAATAAAGTCTATTCCTTCTTATTCACTGGTGTTCTTGCATGGAGTACATGCTTCATTTATTATGTTTATAGATGTTGCAATTATATTTTTAAATACTTCCTTTTTGATCAGCCTGTGAGCTCCTTGAGACATGGATCATGGCATGCTTTTCCTGCTATTCCTGGCATTGCATCTCTCCGGTGCTCAATAAGTCCTTGTTGAGTTACAATAATATCTATGTGAATAAATTGCCTTAATCCCAGTTTTGCTTTTCCTCTGACTTAGTAGGCTCTCTGTAACAATGAGTAGTGTAATTGTTAAATATATAGCCTTTGGATGGACTTTTCTTGGATGAGACATCTCTATTTTCCATGTGGGAGAGAGATGGATGTTTGACTTGGGGGCCAGATAAATGTTAGTTTTCCCTGTTGTCCTTGTGAAGACATGGCATTGTCTCCCCAGTAGAAGAATATGAGAGATTTTCTGAGTTGGAGATGGCACAAAGTTATTCTTATTTAACATTGATAGTTCAAAGAGGACAATTAAACACAAAGTCTCACAGTTTCATAGGCAGTTTTTAATCAGTTTTTAAAAATATATCCTTATTTTTAAATACTATTGATATTTATTTCTTCTATGAAAAGAGGGCCAATTTACTAACTATTTCATTCAGCTATCTAAACCATTCTATATTAGTTAAATAAATTTGGGATTAAATTGATAGTAAGTGATACTACTCTTTTTAAAAATTCTATACTTGCAAATCTTTGTAATGAAATATTAATATATTCTAATGAATATAGAAGAGTTCATAAAACATATATGTTTGAAATCATAATAAAATAAAAAGCTATAGAAGCATCAGCCAAGGTAAAAAATTGCCACTATTTGGGAGCTTCTTATGAGCTGTGTCCTGTTCTGAAGCCTTCTTTCCCAGCAAGGGTGATCACTATCATGACTTTTGTGACAATAATGACATTTATTAACTTTATAATTTTATCACCTAAGTATATATCCATATACTAAATATCATTTTAAATAGGCAGGTTTGTTACTTTATATAAATATAGTCAGATGGTGTGTGTTCTCCTGTTACTCATTTATTTTCCTCAACACTATAAATTTAATCCACATTGGCAGTTGTAGCTGTAATTCAGTCATTTTTGTTGTTATTTCAAAGAGTATGGCTAGACTATAGTGTATTTATTTTATTTATTTTACATTTAAATTGTTCATTTTGGGCCATTTCAAACAATGCTTTTCTAAAAATCCTTACAAGTGTCCACTGACATGTGCATACAGGATTTTCTTAGGGCATATACCTGGGAATGGAAAGCAAATGTTTGGCTTTCTTAAGTAAGGTTAAATTATTTTCCAAAGTAATTTTTCTAATTGACTTGCCTCCAGCACTGTGTGAGTGTCCCCATTATTTCAGTTCTTCACTAACACTTAGTACTATCAGACATTCATATCTTTGCTTTCCAGTGGGTGTGTAATAATGTCATAAGGCCTTTAATCTGTAGTTCCCTGATTATTGAGATTTAGTATATTTCATGTTTATTTTGACTATTCACTTTTCCATTTCAGTGAAATGTCTTTTAAAATAGTTTTCTTATCTTCCTACAACAAATGAAGCTGTACTTTAAATTTCATTTTTACTTGTTACTCATGTGTATAAATATTATTGATTTTACGTCATGACTTTGTCTCCTACAACCTTATTAGGATGACATGAATTCTAAAAGTTTTTAATTTCTGTTAGATTCCCTACAATAGAGGTAAGATATTCTTCACTGACAGACAGCAAAGTGAAAATATTTATAGTTTTACTTCTTCCTTTTCAATCCAAATGTCTTGTATTTTTCTGGCCTTATTGCACTGACTAGGGTCTCTAAGTACAATGTTGAATAGTAGGGGTTAAAGACGGAATCCCTGCTCTTTTCCTGACCTTAGTGAGAAATTATTATCTTTCATCATTATGTATAATATTAGCTGTAGAGATTGTTAGATGCCCTTTATCAAATTCAGGAAATTCCATTTTATTCCTAATGATGCAAGTTTTTCATGAATAATAGGTGCTCAAGCTTGCCAAATGATTTTTTGCAGGTATTAGCATAATTGTATGTTTTTATCCTGTTTTTCTTAAGAATATAAATTACATTGCTTTTAGAAAAATGAAACAAATTTGCGCCTTAGTTAAGTACCACTTGGTGATAATGTAGTTTTCTTTTTTATATATTAATGGATTCAATTTGCTCATGTTTCATTAAAGATTTGCTTCTATATTTGGAGGGATATGGTCTGTAGTTTGCTTTTGTTTTTTAACTGCCATATCCTGTCTGGATTTCTGAAATATTTTTCTAAGATTGTTATTATTTTTTCCTTACAATTTTAGAAGAATTCACAGTAGAAACAGTATAGTACTGGATATTGCTTTGTGGGAAGATTTATAAACACATGTTTATCTTTAAAATAGTTATAGAACTTTTAATATTTTTGGTTCCCAATTGCCATAATTTTTGCTTAAATAGGTCTATTTTATCTAAATTACATTTTATTATCAGTGATTCTTATAATGTGTTCCCATCATTAATACCTTTAGAGTCTTTAGTGATGTTTCTTTTATATATATATATATATACACACACACACATATATATATATACACACACATATATATATATATATATATATAGGAAGCATTTATATATATATATGCACACACACATCTTTTGAAATTTGACATTGTGTCTTTTCTCTTTGGCTATTAATTATTCTTCCTTTGGGTCCTAATTTTTATAAGTCTTTTTCAAAGATCTTTGTTTTATTTCCTTGTTTGTTTTATGGGATCTATTGTAACTTATTTTCTAATATATTACTTTATCTTCTTAATTTTATACTTTTGTTGTTTTTGAGTTTTTTTATTCTAGCTGCTTCTTGAGTTTTAAGCTCAACGAAATGGCTTTTCAGCTTCTTTCCTTCTAATATATTTATTTAAGGCTTATTATTTTAACATAAGCATGGAATTAGCTTTATCTCACAAATTTGATATATCATTTTTTAATCATGGTTTACATCAAGATAATTTCTCATTTCTATTGTGAATTCTTCTTCTTCCCATGGATATTTGAAAGGCTGACAGCTTTCTTTTGGACTCTTTTACTGTTCTTTGAATGTTTACCCTATCCTAGCCTTCAAGCTTGATTTCATATATTCTATTCATTGTGTGTATAACTTGCCGGGATTCTATTTCAGACTTATGTGACCCGATTTTCTGTGATATTGTTACTCTCCACTTTAATACTATTATAGTCCCTATGTAATCATTATCTTTTCTCTTCATTTATTCCTGATTTTCCTTTTTTTTCCTTGAGATAACTTTCCTTTTACCTCCAGAACTCACTTCAGGATTACCTTTCTACGGAGATCGCTTTTCTCTCTAGACTCTATTGAATTTTTCTTTCATTAATTGGTTTCCAGAAATTTTATTTTGATGTTCTTATGCACATACCCACAGGTTTTATTTAATTTATGCTGCTTTTTCTTAACAGTAAGAATAGGCCAATATCACCCATCAGTTTTAGAAAATTTCAGCCATTATCTTTTCTAATATTACTTCCGCTCTATTCTCTTTCTCTTCTCCCAGGGCTCCAGTTAGGCTAGACTTTTCATTTTATCTTTTCACATGTGTTTCTCACTGCTATTTTCTGTGTTCTCATTTCTTTTATGATTTCCATGAATCCACTTACATGTTTTCTAGTTTCCTGTCATTCCCTTAACTAATACTCTTTTCTGTTGTGCCCTGTCCACTAAGCCCATCTATTTAGTTGTAAATTGCTACTATTATATTTTATAAGCCTACATTTTCTATTTCAATTATTTTTTCAAGAATTTCCTTTCTCTGGTGAATTCTTTATCTTTGTCTCTCTTTCCTCAAAATTATTAATCACAGTTAATTCAGTGTCTATGCTTTGTATCTGTAATTATGCAAATATTCTTGAATCTTTTTCCATTGTTTGCTTTTTTACCTGATCCTGCGTGTGTGTGTGTGTGTGTGTGTGTGTGTGTCTGTGTGTGTGTACAGTTGAATGCAGGACACTGGAAAGGAAAAATGTAGTCTTTAGATATTATTGATTTCCCTAGAGGCTTTACCATATCCTCTACCAGATCCCAAAAGTGACAGCAGATGACCTTAAATCAGCCATACCCTGTGCTGACTTAGCCCAGTTTGTAGTTTTTCCAAGACAATTTCTACTTCTGAGTCATATGCTCTTAAAACGTAGCTCTCCAAAGTTTCTAATTTAAGACATCAGATCTTATACTCTGTTTTTTGTTTGTTTATTTCTCCTTGTCAGCATGAGACAGCCACAGAGGTAAGTTTGCCTTTTCTTGACTATAGTGGAAAAGCTTATAATGTTTTCCTTTTAAGTAAAGTGCTTGTTTATTGATTAAGATGTACACTTTTTCATGTTAATGATGTGTCCATTAAGTTATATTTTATTGAGTGTATTTTTATCATTGTATGTGCTAAATTTTGACTAATGCCTTCTCTACATCACTGGAGATAATCATGTAACTTTTTTTTTAAGCTCCATTTATATGACATTATTTATGGCCATATTTATGGTCGTTCTACCTTTGAACCACACATGCATTACTAAAATTAAGTGCTATTGTTTTATCTTTTATTACATGTTACATGCTATTAGATTCTATTTGCTAATGTTATATTTAAGAAATTTGTATTAATATTTATAAGCAAATGTATTTGCAATTTAGCAATTTTATGCAGTGTTTAAAATCAATGTTGTATTGATATTATAAAGTCCATTTAGAGGTTGCCCTTTTTCATTGGTCTGGAAAAATTTATGTAGCATTAAAACTACCTGAACTTTAAAAACTTGGTAAGATTCCTAGATGAAGTTAGTTGAGAGTGGTGCTTTCTGGAAAAGAGCTCTTTACATTCTCTATTTACTCTAGGGTAATTTGTCTGCTTATATTTTCTGTATATGGAGTTTACTTTTGGTTTTTCAACAGAATTATTTATTTAATCTAGGTTTTTTTTTTTTTTTTTTTTTTTTTTTGCCTTTTGGAAGCATGACATAGAGTTTACAACAAAACTAGATTTGGCATTTATTTCTAGTGTGTATCAGTTTTCTAACTCATTTACATCTATCTTTATTAAGCTTTCTATCAACTTTCTTTTCATTTACTTTGCCAATCTTTTCCTAAGTTTTTGGGAAACTTAGGAAATTAATTAATTGGATAGTTAATTCATTTAATTTTTGCCTTTTTATTGACATAGGTATTTAATACTATAATTAATTTTTTTGAGACAGAGTCTCCCTCTGTTGCCTGGGCTAGAGTGCTGTGGCATCAGCCTAGCTCACAGCAACCTCAAACTCCTGGGCTCAAGTGCTCCTCCTGCCTCAGCCCCCTGAGTAGCTGGGAATGCAAGCATTCGCCACTATGGCCAGCTAATATTTTCTATTTTTAGTAGAGACGGGGGTCTCACTCTTGCTCAGGTTGGTCTAGAATTCCTGACCTCAAGCAATTCCCTCGCCTCGGCCTCCCAGAGTACTAGGATTACAGGTGTGAGCCACCACACTGGACCAACACTATAGTTTTTTACTCAAAATTGTTTTAGACATATTTCACATAATCTTTTGTGTCCTGTTTTTATTATTCTTATTTTTAATTAATTCCACAATTCTTTTATATTTACCCTTTGACTCAGGAGTTGCTTCATATACATTGCTTATGTTTCTTTCAATATGGAAAGGTATTACCTTCTTTTTTTTATTGATTTTTCAGTCTTTTATCATGGTGATTAGAGAATGCTATTTTTATACCCTGGAATTTATTGAGGTTTTTTTTTTATTTTGAAAATCGTTTAAATCATATTTCCTTAAAATGAGTGAATGTTCCACATGAACATCAAATGAAGATATTTTCCCTATATAGTATATTTTTAATTGTATGACAGATTTTTTTTTTCTTAAAAAAAAAGACTGGAAACCAAAATAAATAATGTTTACCGCCAGAATGGGGCACACCTTTTCTTACATCATGGCACAAGGATAGAAACCAAATGAATTTGATTCCTCATGGAGCTGGGTCTGACTGAATTGTGCTGCAGACATTGGTAGACTTCATCAAAATAAGTTGTGTAGATCAGGACCTTCTCCTAACTGGGACTAGAATCTAAAAGCTAGGTGGCAAAGGTGCTTCTGTTTCGTTGCTCAGACTGTGCTATCTAGGATTGCTGGAGAACTCTTGCTGTTTTCTTACCCCGCTGCTGTCTACGCTGTGGTTCCTGAGGAGTTCTCCTAGGTCTGCATCCCCATTCTCTGCTTATCTTGTCTAGTGAAGTCCTACAGTGCTGTCTCACTCCTGGACCTTCTCCGGACAGCAGCCCTAGCTTCTGTGACAATCTGGTATGCCAATGCCATGGAAGGATTTCTTTCAGCTCTCCAGTACTGAAGTTTCAGAGTGGGAGAAAAAGGCTCTCAGCTCTTCTGTCTCACATTTAGCCTTAATCCCAGAATGCATTTAATGGATTTTGTGTAGCTCTGCTCTGTTTGCAGATTGTGGATGACTTGAACTTGCTGGAAGCCCCATGTATCCCTGGGTGTTCTTTCTCAACTGTCTTCCTCTGGATTTGCTTCTGGGGTGCCCTTCCTGAGCATTCAGTGAATATCCCCAGCAAACAGGCTCTTCCCTATTATAATCTGTCACACTTGACCACATGTGGTCATATATATTTCATTAGAAGCTATCCTCATTTCTCTCTCCCCTCTCTGTGACAGATTCCTCTTCTTGCAACTACAACAGAAGGGAAGGTAACTTAAGTTGCTTCTCTCTAGTGAAAGATTCCTCACATTTTTGGAATTTAGTTCACTGGGCATTTTTTGTGGCCAATTTCTTTATTTATCCAGCTTATTTTGGTTGTTAGAGTGAGAATGACTGTCTCTTGTTACTATCTACATTGAAACCCTTGTTCCCTTTCGATTTTTAAAATTTTTGTTCATTCCATTCTCTCTCCTCCCTCCCCCAAATTGTTATCTGTAGTGATGTTTTGCTATTATGCTGTCTTTTTTGAAAATTTTGGTACTATAGCTTAAATTATTTTTAAAATTATTCTAATCCATTCCTAAATTTTGCAAGCTATCTTTGTAAGGCTTCCTTACGCCAATCACATAATTTCTGAGTTTTTTTCCTAATTTGAACTTATCCTGCCCTCTCAAATCTTTTAATTCACTTTTTACATTTTTTTCTCTCCCTTTGAAATATTACAATTTCATCTTTGCTGTGGTGTTTACATTGGGCATAACTTCATTATCTGGAGGGGTACTATTCTTCTCTTGAATATTATTTTTGCCTTATATTTAATAGTAATTTTTTGTGCCCTCGTGGAAAATTACTTGTATAAATTTAAAAGGCAACAATACCATGCAGCAGTCCCCAAACTTTTTGGCACCAGGGACTGGTTTAATGGAAGATAATTTTTTCACGGACCAGGGGTAGGGGGTGGAGATGGTTTCAGAATAATTCAAGAGTGTTACATTTATTGTGCACTTTATTTCTGTTATTATTACTTTGTAATATATAATGAACTAATTATACAACTCACCCTAATGCAGAATCAGTGGGAGCCCTGAGATTGTTTCCCTGTAACTAGACGGTCCCATCTGGGGGTGAAGGGAGACTGGCATCCAAAGTGTGTTGCTTATGCCCAGTCTACTCCGTAATCTCATTTTGGTTGCTGTCACTGCAGAAAACCCTGCTTCACAAAAATAGGATGTTGGAAATGGAAGCAAGCTTCTCAATGCTTTTGTGGCAATCTCAGGATATTCTGTCCTGTCTTTAATCCAGAACATATGGAGATGTCTCAAACATACTGTTAAGGCCACTGTCATTTGTGACCTCAAGCAGTTGATACTTTTGTAGCATGGACAAAGTCGATTCACCTGTTTTATCCACAAATGGATCACAAATCCATTCCATCCTAGTTTGGGGGTCTTTTGTGGTTGGGAAGTAATGCTCAAATTCTTTTGAAAGCTGAGATAGGTAATCATGCACCAGCGGTGAGAAAGAAGGCCCTGGCTCAGTCTCTTTCAAAATCTCTGCTAATGTTTGAAACATAATCAAAAATCCCAATGTTCACTGATCACGCCCATAATTTCAGTTTGGCTTTGAACACAGCCACTTTATCTGCCAACTTGAAAACAGTTGTCATTCTCCCCTGAAGTGACAGACTAAGTTCACTGAGCAGGTTGAATGTGTCACACAAGTAAGCAAGTTTTGTGACCCATTCTGTGTCACTGAAATGTGCTGCCAGTGATGACTGTTTTTCTAAAAGATATCTCTGGAGCCGCTCTTGTAACACAAAACTTTAGGCAGTGATCTACCTTTAGAAAGCCATCTCACTTCTGTGGATAAGAGAAGATGTGTATGCTCTGTGTCCATCTCTTCACAGAGCTGCACAAACAGATGTGAGTTAAGGGCATGTACTTTAATGTGGCTGATAATTTTAATCACATCTTGCAAAATATTGTTTAGTTCAGGTGACATTTTTTGGCTAGCCAGCATTTCTCTATGGAAGACACAGTACATAGACTCACATTCAGAAGGACCTCCTTGACCCGAGTAGTGAAACCAGAAACCCGTCCAGTCATGGCAGCATCTCCTTCCATGCGTTTACCAACACAAAATGACCAATTCAGTTTTCCTGATATGTTACCATTCAAAGATTTGAATAGTTCTGCAGCTGTGGTGTTGATTGGCAAAAAAAAAAAAAAAAAAAAAAAAAATGCACATAACATATGCTCATGCACATCCTCATGAAAAATGTATCAGACAAAAACAAGCATTGCTGCCTTGTTGTCAACATTGGTAGACTTGTCAACTTGGATTGTGTACCATGGTGCCTCATTAATCCTCTCTAACAATTGTGCCTCAATATCCTCTGCTATTTCATCAATTCATCTAGTTATGGTGCTTGCCAAAAGAGGAACACATGCCACCTTTTGAACTACAGCCTCTCCTAAAAGTTCACGGCCAATGTCCTTAGCACCAGGCAGGATCAACTCTTCACCAGTAGTAGTAAAGGGCTTCTTAGCGTTAGCAATGTGGTTAGCTACTAACAGTTGCGGGGAGTTACCTACGCTCCCCGCAAAGAGGTTTTTTCTCTTTCGATCAGGTCTCTCAGGCAGGGGTCATCGCAAAGGATGAAAAATAGTAGGAAACAGAAATAAAAAATAATATAATGGCAATAGTAATGCACAGAGCCAAAGATATAGTTTATAAACTAAAGGTTTATGAAAATAGATAAAGGAGGGTATCTGGATGGATATATTTCTACCCGCATAAAATATATCCCTGACTGAAACTCCACACAGGTATTTTTTAGGGTAGATATAGGCTCCCGTTGCCATTTACATATTAACAGGCAGTTTGCTTTAGGGTCAAAATCTCCTAAAAGGCTACTACAGATCCTTTAACTAACTCTAACCAGGGGAACAATGAGTTAGAAAATCGTCTTGGAGCAAACTTCTAAGTTTTATGATAAGGCTATTACTTTAGCAAAAAACAGAGACATCTTGACTCCAGGGATTGTGTTCTTGGAGACAGAGATGATCCTAGAAGTCAACATGGGCTGTGCTTTGTGTTAATAAAGTAAACCGCATGGTTCCTGTCTGGGCCCAGCTTGGGCATTAGCATATCTATCTCATCAGCTTTCATCTCCGGGGGTCTACGCCTGTCAGCTCCAGCAACCTTTTGGTTCTATGGGAGGCCTGCCTTGTCTTTCAAAACAGGTGAGAACCATAGGCCCAGTTTACAGCTGTCTCTTTGAAGTGCAGCTATTACTGACGCCCTCCTGAGACAAGGCAGCTTTTAAACTAACACATTTATTTTTTCTTTAAGGCAAAGCCTTATTTGACTTCTGAAATCAAATCTTGTCTCCAGAAATACAGGGGGCCTTTCTATAACTCAGTATTCTTAGGCTCAACAAATAGTGATGCTCTCAGTGCAGACACATTTGATGAAGTGGTGGCCTTCAATAATTGCTTCTGTTCTTCCTGTTCATGTTTTTTTTTTTTTTTTCTTTCAAAAAACTCTGAAGTCTTGTCTTTTAATGCAGGGTGCTTGGTCTCCATGTGGTGAAACAGTTTTGAATGTTTCATGGTTTCGTTGGATAGCCAGTTGCCCCATGTTATACAAAGAGGGCTTGGAGAATGTGAATCACCTGTTGTGAACCCCTGATTTAAGAAGGCTCTTGGTATTTTCTTTTAAATGCAGCTTTCGTTGTATTGGCAGTCTTAGACTCTTCTGCTGTGTCATCATTGGGTCTTTTCCCTTTTCGAAGAGGCTCTCCAGTGATGTTTGGTTTTCACTCATTTTTGCTAGGGTTAGCTTGTGGGCTTACCAACACTGTGACTGAGACAAGTGTGCAGTGTGAGAAAGAGGCAGACAGAAGTTGTAAATAAAATAATAGGTCCACCAGATGCAGCTTAATTGTCACTTGCCACTCACTGATGGGGTTTTGATATGACTCTGCAAGTGATTGATTTATTATGGTCTCTGTACAGTCAAACCTCTCTGCTAATGTTTGAAACATAATCAAACATTATGGCGGCTAACAATAATTTGTATTTGCTGCCACTCCCCAGCACTAGCAACACCACCTCAGCTCCACCTCAGCTCATCAGACATCAGATTCTCATAAGGACTGTGCAACCTAGATCCCTCACATGCACAGTTTACTGCAGGGTCCGGGCTCCTATGAGAATCTAATGCCACTGCTGATATGAGAGGAGGCAGAGCTTAGGCAGTGATGGGAGTTATGTGGAGCGGCTGTCAGTACAGATGAAGCTTCCCTTGCTTGCCCACCACTCAACTCCTGCTGTGCAGCCTGGTTCCTAACAGGTCATGGACTGGAAGTGGTCTATGGCCCAGAGGTTGGGGAACACAGGTGTACAGAATCAAAGTGTAATCCTTTTGCATCGTCCTGTATAAGTGGACTTAGTTTTTTTTTTTTCTTCTTCTTAGACCAGTAGAAGGTTTCAGGTAGATTAACATGCTTCATAGCTCCAGAGTTCTCTCATCCACTGATCTTGAGAAGTGTTAAAAAAAATAGCATATGACTTCAACTCTCCAAAAGCTTGTGGCACTGCTTTTCTATCTGCATTTTGTGTTTCCTTTACTCCATTGTCTCTGTCATTCTAAAATGGAATTCTACTCCCAGCAGTTTGCTTATTTATTACTTTTTTCTCCTCAATCTGTGCCTTTGCCCTGAGGTGAAACAACCGTTGGCTATTTACAAACACAAATAAAAACCAAAAATGTGTAGGAGTAACTATACTTACCTCAGACAAAATAGACTTTAAGTCAAAAAACATAAAAAGATACAAAGAAAGTCATTAATGATAAATAAATCAAGCAATATGATATAACAATTGGGAATACATATATACCCAACACCAGAGTACACAGGTATATAAAGCAAATATTATTAAATATAAAAAGAGAGATAGACACTAAAACTATAATAGTCAGGAGCTTCAATGCTCCACACTAAGCAATGGAAAGATCATCTAGACAGAAAATCAATGAGGGAACATCATATGTAATCTGCACTACAGACCAAACAGACCTAACAGACATTTACAAAGCTGCAACATCATACAACAGCTGAAGAATACACATTCTTCTCATAGGCATGTGGATCATTCTCTAAAATAGACCATATGTTAGGCCACAGAAAAAGTCTCAGCAAATTTTAAAAAATCAGAATCAGATCAAGTAACTCCTCAGAATGCTGTGGTATAAAACTAGAAATCAATAATAAAAAGAACATTGGAAACTATAAATATAAAATAAACAACACACTCCTGAATAACCAATGAGTCAATAAAGAAATTAAGAAAGCAAAATTTTTTTTGAAAGACATGAAAACGGAAACACAACATACGAAAACCTATGTGATACAGTAAAAACAGTGATAAAAGGTAAGTTTATATCGATAACCACCTACCCCCAAAAGTAGGAATATTTCAAATAAACAATGTAACGATGCACCTCAAGGAACTAGAAAATCAAGAACAATCCAAACCTAAAATTAGTAGAAGGAAAGAAATAGTTAAGAACAGAACTAGACAAAATAGAAATTAAAAGAGTAATACAAAGAGAACCCAGATATAAAACCATATTCGTATTGGCTGCAATCTTTGACAAAGTAGATAAAACATACACTGGAGAGAAGAATCCCTATTCAATAAATGGTGCTGGGAAAATTGGATAGCCACACACAGAAGATTGAAATAGGATCTACACCTCTCACCACTCTTAAAAATCAACTCACAATAGCTGCAGACTTAAACCTAAGGCATGAAATCATAAGAGTTCTTGAAGAAAATGTTGGAAAAACTCTCATAGATATCAGCCTGGGCAAAGCATATATAATGAAGACTCTCAAGCAATCACAGCAACAGCAAAAATAAATAAATGGGGCCTGATCAAATTTAAAAGCTTCTGCATAGCCAAGGAAACAATCATTAGAGTGAATAGAGAATCTACAGAATGGGAGAAAATATTTACATATTACACATCCAATAAAGGGCTAACTAGAATCCATATAGAATTCAGGCAAATCAGAAAGAAAAAAACCAAACAACCCCATTAAAAAGGACAAAGGACATGAACAGAAACATTTTAAAAGAAGACAGACTAATGGCCAACAAACTTATGAAAAAATGTTCAACATCTCTACTCACCAGGGAAATGCAAATCAAACCACAATAAGATATCACTTAACTCCAGTGAGAATGGCTTTTATCCAAAAGTCCCCAAACAGTAAATGTTGGCATGGATGTGGAGAAATGGAACTTTACTTTGTAGTTTGGTACAAAATAGTTCTAGTCATAGACAATTAGGTAAAATTTATCCCCCTCTTTTCAACCTGAGAGATTTTTTTATATGACACAATTATTATACATGTTTATTATGACACTGGAAAATATTTGGACCTGGTTAGTTATATGAATGAATGTTTAATTACTAATTATATTTCTGTTTTTGTAATAATCCTAGGACTACTCAGGTTTTACATTTCTTCTTGTGTCATTATGGTAAGTCATATTTCTAAAAAAATTGCCTCTTTGATCTTAGTTTTCAAATTTATTAAAATGAAGCCCATTATCTGCTCTTATTTTTAAAATATAACTGCTGTATGCATTTATGACCCCTCTTTAAATTTCTAGTGTTATTTTATTATTTTGAATTTTTTTTCTTGAATCCTGTAATTATTTTTTCTTTAACCATGAGAACTTTAACCATAATTCCTAAAACCTTTAATGGATAGAAATTTTCCCTATATCTTGTTCTCTTAGGAAAAGAGAAAAATACAAAAGTATCAATAATATAACTATGTTAAATTAGACTACAGCCTTTCTTTCTGTATAAAATAAAATAAAATCCTCTTCCAAAAGTCTGGCTTTGAATCACTTTTTTATTTCAAAGGAGGCTTAATCCTCCTGGAAAAAAATAAAGAAAATAAACAAAAGCCACTTGTCGGAGAGTGAGACAAATTCCTAGACAGTTTGACATTGTTGATAACTCTTTTGTATGTTGGCCTCAGATGCTCACTAGCAAAGCAAGTCACAGTTAAATTTTTTGGAGACTAGTAGCTTGTTTACCACATATTGATGTTACTCAAATGGTAATTTAAAGTTGAAGGATGTTTGCCCGTCCTATCATCCCAGGTGCAGATAATCAAGGTTCTGTACCTTTGGATCTTCAGGATTGTAATAAAGCTGAGTTATTTATCAGGATAGTTCAGTACAAATTTTACCTGAAAATGAGCATGGAAGCTAATGTGCTTTGGTAAAGAACCACTTTATATTCTGCCCCACACTTCCCTTCCTCCCAATACAGTTTCACAGCCAGAACCCTGATTCAATTCTCAGACCTCAGGCCCTGTCTATAAACATGGTCTTGTTTATTCATTCAACACATATCTATTGATTACCTCCTCTGTGCAGGTCCTGTGCTTGTTTCTGTGAATATGAAACTGAATATAGAATAAGTATTCACCCCCTTCTACGTACTTAAAGTCTACTTGGTCAACTTGTCTTAGGATTCCTGTGTTCTTATCTGCATATTTTGGTTGAAGTGAATATCCTCAATTATTATTTTGACCATATCATGTCCTTACAATAAGCCTGTAATGTTATCTGCAATTAAATGAAGTCGTAATTTTTAAAGCAATGTTCTAAACCCTCTTCTAGCCTTGTCTAGCTATACGACTCTTAGAAAACAGTGTGCTCCATTTTAACAGTTACTTAGTATCAGTAACTATACTGATGATTAGAGTTTGCTTGTTGAATTCTCAAACTATTTCCACATTTAATTCTGTATAAGAAAAAGTCTAACTCCTTCATTTATTTAATAAACTTTTATTATAGACCTACTAAATGCTGCCCACTTGTCAGATAGTGGGCACCCGTCAGTGCCCAAGAAAACAGGTGCAGTTCATGCCTCCATAGATATTGTAAAAGACAGCTATTTTTAATTAATTACAATGATGATAAGTGTTACAAAGGTAAAATGCATGGTACAGTGAGAATGACTGTTCAAGAAAACTAAAAAATATGAGTGACACAGAATTGTTTTTTGAGGAAATGGCATTTAAACTGAAATCTAATGAGGAAGAGTTAGGTGGTGACAGTGGAACACAGCTGTGCATGCAGAAGAAGAAATCCCTGTGAATTTTCTCAGATAGGAAATTAGCTAAAATATTGAGCCAAAGAAACTGAAAATTTCCAATTCGATGTTTTTCCCTTTTAAGTAGACTAATTTTTTAGAGCAGTTTTCAGTTCACAACAAAATTGAGCAGAAATCCAATTCAGTTTTCAATTCAATCTCAAATGTGAACTCACTATAGTGTATGGAAATAAACTGGACTCCATATCCTTTGATTATTAAACACCCGATGTTGATTTTTAAAAACATTTTATTTTGAAATAATTATAGATTCAGAGGAATTTAGGCAGAGTACTATAGGTCATCTCAAGACGCATGAATTTTATTCTTCATGCAATGACAAACTAATGTAAACGTAGGAAAATGAGGACAGTCAAACACACCAACAATTAATTTGGTGACAATATACCCCAGGACAGGCATGACTCTGCTAGCCTCAGATCACAATGGCTTAACACAGTAAACACATATTTCTCCGTCAGGTTATATCAATATATACCACTGGGTCAACAGGAGGGCTCTGAGCAACAGGTTATGCAGGAATCAGAAAGAGCCATGAAGAAAATTGTTCATTTCCATGTGTGATGCTGTGATTGCCACAGCAGAGATACAATAGAGCACAACCGACAGACTGTGACTTCAAGCTTCCATCTGGAAGGGATGTATTACCTGTGCTCAGATTTGCCAAACATGTCATAAATCCACACCTAACTTCAAAGAGGTGCAATCCACACTTCATAGTATATTCTTTGCCTGGAAGAAGGAGGGAATTTTTGAATGCCCCCAGTGTCTGTGAAAGTCAACATCAATATACTCTCTCCACAGAAAATAGAAGAATCCATGAATCTATTTATTAAGCAGTCACACTTAATTATGCTGATTTATCAAATTAATAATGTGTGCTGGGCCTGTTTGTGGGCATAGCACTGCATGAAAATGAGTATGTACATCAAAAATATACATATGTGTATGTATATAGCAATGGGACATTGCTTCTTTTTTTGTTTTGTTTGTTTCTAGCTGGATGAGGAAGAAAAGTTTATTGTTTCTTATTCATGAATATATCATAATTATAATT
Source organism: Eulemur rufifrons (assembly GCF_041146395.1). Taxonomy (NCBI): domain Eukaryota; kingdom Metazoa; phylum Chordata; class Mammalia; order Primates; family Lemuridae; genus Eulemur; species Eulemur rufifrons. The sequence continues at coordinate 110,958,670 of NC_090984.1, read as the reverse complement.
CTATGGAGATTATTTATTACTGGCAATAGTTTTCTGTCCCTACATATGATCTGCTCAAACACATTACACATTTACTAACTTTGTCTCCAGAATGAAAGTCACTGTCTTGTAATATGGTTCAGCTGAGGCTTATTTTACTACTTTCCAGACAAGGGAATGGAGTGATACTCATAATAATCAAAATAAACTCTGGCTTAATTGTGGCACTACTGTGCCATGGGTCTGTGGAATTCCTCACTGAGTCCATCACTTAAACACCTGAGGGATGAGAGGGTCGATGACCTGCCCAAGCCAATGCTCTTGTGCAAAGACATGACGGTAGTAATAAAAAATAGCCACCAGGTAGTTTATACACATTTATCTCATTTATTCTTACAACAAGGCTGTGAAAACATTATTATGAGTAATGAGTGGAAACCAAATTTGAACACACCTATCCAACTACAAAGCCAAGCGTTTAACCACTGTATTACTTTGATTCCTTTCTTGTTTGAATAAAGACTTATTAGATAAATGACTCAAATCAAATAATTATGGTCAGATTCTAACCTAGATAAGAAATATTATCCCCTCACCTCCCTCCAAAAGACATTTTAGTTGCTTAAGACTCTCATAGATGGTGATTTTGGCTTGGAGGCATGTATTTTATCTTTTTAGGATGCCTGTGTGTGTGTGTGTGTGTTTCAATTTTCAGGTCTAATAATTTAACATGTAGTCATATTAGTAGCTTTGCTAGAGACATTAATAAAAAGCCAAAACTTATAGAAAGCAAATGATTTTTACAAAAAGAAAAAGATCACTAATATAAAAGATGAAATAGAAGTTAAATCACTCCTCCTTTTTCATTTGAAAACAGTGAATATAGAATCTAAGGACTTTAGATTTGAAAATGACACTAGATGTATTCTAGTTCAACGCCTTCTATGTCAGAGAAGGAAAAGTTGCATGTCATTGGAAGGGGTGAATTTTATGCAAATGACTGAATTCCCTAAAGTTGCACAGTTACCTTACCTAAGAATCTCTTAATGTTTCTTGACTAGAAGAGAAGAGCCCCGGTGAGTAACGGTGGGTCACTTATATATTTGTGTAGACAGAATGAAGGGACTTTAAATAAGTGTTTCTTGGTCTAGGCAAAACTCTGAGGTGATGAAAAATTACAAGCCTTCAGAGTCCTGACACCATACACCCCAGTTTTGTTATGACTTCAGAGAAAGAATAATTGCATCTTTCCTGAATCACAAATATATACTCTTGTGCAAGTACATTAGGAGAACTGAGCACCAAGAGAAAGTGTTTCATCAACCCAGATGCGCTTGTAATGAATTAGAAAAAGCTCAAACCACCTATGGCTAAATAAAATTATGGACTTGCAATAGTTTTCTGACCTGTATCCATCAAAATGTCAAAGGGATATTAGGAGACAGCAGGTATGCAACCTGGAAATAATAGGGCAACTATTAATCTCTTAACACTGCTTGATTCTGCTTCCGGCAAATGGGACACAGAACATATATGTGTCCAGAATAGGGAACATTGATTTAAAAGAGAAACCAATGTACTTGACTTTTGTTTTATTATTATTATTTCTGGGGGAACTATTTCTGTTTACTACAGGAACACACCTTGGTCAGTTTCTCAATCATCTGGTACCCACTGAATCTCTTTACGTTGGGATCCTGTAGTGCCAAAAATACAGACATTGAAATCAATATTCCTAAAATCAAACTCCATCTTTCAAGCTAGCTCTTGAGGAAAAAAAAAAATGTCTGAGCCCTACTTATTTCATAAGTAAGATGAAGGGAATAGCCAGTATCTACTTCCCACAGCATCTGTGAGAATAAATGTGATTTATTTAAAGAATATAGGAAGTGGTCAATCAATAGAAGCTATGTCATCATTATCCTTAGTTAAGGCTCATGTTCCATGAAACTGGCACAAACAAAAGTAAAGCAAAACAAAACAAAACTTTGATTATTGTGACATTTCCAGAAGAAAGGGAAAAAATAGGAATGCAATTTAAAAAGAAAAGACTCACTCAGAAAGTCTCACTCAGATGACAGAATATGCCTTAGGGTCTACTATGAGAACCACAATTGTTTTGCTAAATGAGAATACCTCCTAACTATGAATGCCAGCTTTCCCTGCCTGTGAGCAAATCAAAGTAGAAAAGTTTCCCTTTCACGGGTGTTCAGTCCTCTAGTAGTTCCTTAGGCAGTAGCTCCGTATCATTACATTTAGAAGTAAAGTTAAATGGTGCTGAATCATAGATTACTTCCTTTTGATATAGATCAGTCTTTAAGATTTAAATTCCTTATATCTTCTAGCTTAACATGTTGAAATTCTTAGATTCCCCTTCACGACTGGCTTTTCAAATAGTTTTAAGAACTCCTTTTGGAGGTGTCAGAAGGCAAAGAAAGCATGCATTTAAGATTTCATAGAAAGTGAAGTCACAGTTGCTATAACCTAGTTTTTCTATAAAAATGTTCTTTCTTTAATATTTGGTGTGCTCTATCTTTGACCACACATACTCAGATGGAAATTATATTATGATGTAGTCTTTGGCACTTCAATTTTAGTATTCAGTAAATGCTTATTCATTTATATATATGTATAGAGATGCAATTCAAGATTTAAACTTTAGGCAATCCCCCATGGAAATAATGCAGCTCGTATGCTTTAAGTAAATAATACCCAGTCAATAAAAATATGTGAATGGTAAATAAAAAAAAAAAGGAAATATTTCAAACTGAATGCAATACGCAGCAGAAAAACTATTCCAGGCAGTTGGAATCACATACAAGGAGCATTCAAGAAAAGCAAAAATAATAGTGTTTCAAAAATCAAATGGAAGAAGCAAATATCTACTATGTATTATGTTTTGCATATTTTGATTCATTTTAGCCTCAGGGTAGCTCAGATGGCTAGACATTATCTTCCTTTTACAGAAGGAGAAGTCTCAGTTATTTTCTGAATATTACACATTTAGTCTGCTATAATAAATATTCATTATTATAGTATAGATATTTCTAACCCAAAGTTAATGGTTTTCATTTGTTTGTATGTTTTCCACCTATACCTGGAGTTCTCATTACTATTGGATTCAACATTTTAAAAACTAAACTTTACTGATGTATAACTTATATAATAGAAACTGTGTCCATTTAAATTGTATGGTTAAGTTTTGGCCAGGAGCAGTGACTCACTCCTATAATCCCAGCACTTGGGGAGGCCAAGGCCAGAGGATCACTTGAGGCTGGGAGTTTGAGACCAGCTTGGACAACACAGTGAGATCCCATCTCTACCAAAAAAAAAAAAAAAATGTTAGCCAGGCATGATGGCATATGCCTGTAGTCCTAGGTACTCAGGAGGCTGAACCTGTAGGATCACTTAAGCCTGGAGTTGGAGCTTGCAGTGAATTGTAATCATGCCACTCTACTTCAGGCTGGATGATAGAGCAAGACTCTGTCTCAAAAAGAAAAAAAATGTTTTGACAGATGTAGACACTCATGAAACTACTGCTGCAATTAAGATACAGGTTTTCCTCACTCCTAAAAGATTTTTTATGGCTGTTTGCAATCTGTCACCACCTTCACCATCAGACAGAGAAAACCACTGATCACCTGTCTGACACTACACATTAGTGTGAATTTTCTAAAAATTTATAAAAATGGAATCAGACAGTATTCTGTTTGGTCTGACTTCTTTCAATCAACATAATGATTGTGAGATGCATCCACGTTGTTGCATATGTTAGTAGTTTGACCATTTTTTTCAAGAATAGTATTCAGTGGCATGGGTATACCATCAGTTGCTTATCTAATCAACTTTTGTAAATTTGGATTGTTTCTCATGTTTGGCTATTATGAATAATGCTGCTAAAAACATTCATATAAAATCTTTGTGTGCAAAACATGTTTTTTTTTTTTTTAATTTTTCTTGAGTAAATACCCAGGAGTTGAATGGATTGTTCATAGAGTAATGTATGTTTGACTTTTAGAGAAACGTCGAAAGAGTTTCCAAAAGTAATTACATCATTTTACATTCCCTCCAGCAGTATATGACAGTTTCTATTGCTACATATTCAGGATAGCCTTTGGCATTATGTTTTTTTTTAATTATTAGCCACTCAGTAATTATAGAGAAGTATCTCATTGTGGTTTTAATTTGCATATCCCTAATAACTGCCTAATAATGCTGAGAATCTTTTTTATTTGCTTATTTATCATTTATATATCTTCTTTGTGAAATGCCAAATAACACATTTTTTTCTGAAAAAATGAGTTCATTGCTTTTTTCATTTCATTGTCAGAGTTCTTTCTAGATTATGGATAGGCATCTTTTGTTTGATATTGTGTTGTGAATGTTTTCTCCAAGTCTCTCTCTTAGGTATCTGTTTTCTCTTTTCTTATCAGTATCATTACAAGAATAAAATATTTTAATTTCGAACATGTCAGTTATTACTTTTTATGATTAATGTATTTCATATCATATCTAGGAAACTGTTGTCTAATGCAATGTTTTTCTCTAAAAGTTTAATTAATTTTGCTTTTACACTTAGATGTATGATCTATTTTATGTTCAGTTTTGTACTATGAGAGGTAGGCAGTAAATAATAAAATAGCTTTAGCTGTCTCAACACTTTATCTTTCATAATTGTAATGTGCTTCCTCCTTCTCCTCCTGCCACTTCTTCTAGCATTCAGATAAACAGTTGTCCCAGGACTATTTGTTGAAAAGCCTTTCCTTTCTCCATTGAATTATCTTGGTACCTTTGTCAAAACTTGATTGACCATAAAGGTGTGAATCTATTTCTAGATTCTTTATCCTTATGCTTGTGCCACATTATACCGATTATCAAAGCTTTAAGTTAGTCCTGAAAATAAGGTGGATAAACCCTCCAAACTCATACTTTGTTGTAAAAACTGCCTTTGGCTATTCTATATCCTTTGTATTTCCTATATTTCAGAATCAACGTATCAATTTAATCATAAAAATTCTGTTAGAATTTGATTAAATTTATGTTGACTTACAATAAAATTAAAGAAAATTGACATCTTAATAATATTGAGTTCTTTGATACACACATACACCCACATTTCTAAAGGTATTTTGTTTTCCAAGTAATATTTTCAAGTGTTTAGAATAGGGGAGATTTTCTGTCTTACACATCACTTGGGAAAATTATTACTAAGAATGTTATGTTTTTCTATGCCTTTGTAATTGAAATGTTCTTATAAATACATTGTTTAATCGTTTCCTGCTTGTATATTGACGTTTTAGCCACACTGCAGTGTAACCGACTGTGACTTGCCTTCAGGATAAAGCTGAGCAAATGAGAAACTCGTCCCTTCCAAATTTTGACAACCTTCTACAATTTATCCTACATTTTTATACTCTGTAGAGCATTCAGGTTTGTTTTTTTCTTATTGTTAAAATCTTATCTATGGGAAAAAATGGTTTCAGTAGCTTACTCCACCATGCCAGTAACAGAGCTATTGCAATGATACTTCATTTTTATTATTATTAGCAAATAGAAATGATTTAAATGGTGTTTGAAGAAATGAATATTTAATTTAGTACCATGAAGTGAAAGTCACAAATAATATAATTACCTATTCACTTCAAAAAAAGGAAATAAGGTTTATCATGGCTTTAATGGTAAGATGAAAGACATATATATAAGAAGAAAACAACTAAGTACAAAAATTATTTGGGAGATTCTACTTCTGCCTAGGAAATATAAAGCTTGAAAGAGCATGATTTCTCCCTTAACAACAAGGAAAGTCCAGATAATATAACTTTTCTTAATTGTGTCAGAGAGCTGAGTTAATGGGGCAATTAAGTAGTCAGGAATAGTAGGGCAAGGTAGGTCTCTCCAAGGAGAAAAGGTGCATAACTCTGACTCACTGTGGCAGAGCACAGAAAGAGGACACACTATATCAGCTGACTAGGAAGAATTTCTGGGGGATGGGCAGGCTTGTAGCTCTGATTGGGGCAGTGCAAAGGCAATATATGTAACCAAACTATTTGTACCCCCGTAATATTCTGAAATAAAAAAAAAAAAACTAAAAAAATTAAACAATTATATTTATCGTTAAAAAAAAAAAGAAAAATTCACGTAGGATAGTTAATGCATTGTTAAAGCTTGGGTGTGGTCTACTATGGAAGAACGTCTGGGAACTACAGACATAAAAGTCACTCAGAGGCTCTTTTCCATGAACCTCCGTGGAGTGCTCACAAAAAATTAGGGGAACAGGGCAAAGAAACTAGAGAAAGCCTCGGTCAGACATGGTCAATGTCTAGAGAGGAGAGGAGCTGCCACTGCAAGAAAAACACAAGGTCTCAGCTGAACACTTCTGAACTCTTCTAAGGAAAAAAAAAAATGCTTCAAACTGCTTGTGAAGTACTGACAAAACTTGTCCTCCAAAGGCACAGGGGAAGTTCCATTGTAGCTAGAGGAAGGATAAAAGGAAAAATTCTCTATCTCTGGAGGAGGAGCAGGGAATCATTCTAGAACCAGAATCTAAGCGGTCTCTGGTCCCTGGGAGAATGGTTGACATTACTCTGCCGCACAAGTTTCACCAAAGATGTGAGGCACAGTTTGGCAGCTAGAGGGTGGAAGAAAGCCTCACCCCAGAAACTCAGTTCAGGACATCCCTAGGCCTGAGGCTGGACCAGGCTTCCTCCTGCTCCAAGCACCAGGCTGATGAGCATGTAGTTACAATAACCTAATGATGGAAAAAGGCAAGAGTGTGGAGAGACAATCCATAGAGGAGCAGGTATGCAGGAAAGGCCAAAAGGCACAGGTCTTGGCTAGCCTCGCTCTAAATGCAAAGGAACAATGGAAGAATTGGAAACTGGGGGGTACACTGAAGGTAATTGCATTAACTACCTACTGCTGCAAAACAAATTATATTAAAACTTAGTGGCTTTAAACCATGAACATTTATTATCACACAGATTCTGTGGATCAGGAATTCAGAATTAGCTTGACTTAGTGTTTTCAGTCTGGAGTCTCACAAGGTTATAATCAGATAGATGTCTTCTGTGGCTGTAGCATCCTAAACCAACAGTCCCCAAATGGCACCAGGGACTGGTTTTATGAAAGACAATTTTTCCACGGCTGAGGTTGGGTTGGGGGTGGGGGGCGCTTGGTGAGCAATGGGGAGTGGCTATAAATACAGATGAAGCTGTGCTGACTCACTCTGGCCTGCTGCTCACCTCCTGCTGTGCAGCCTGTTCCTAACAGGCTACACATAGATGGTACCAGTCCACAGCCTGGGGGGTGGAGACTGCAGTACTAAACCACTGAGTATGGCTGGAGGCTGTGATTCCAACATGGATCACTTGTATAGCAGGACTCAGTTCCTCAGTTTCTCACTTCTTTATCCATGTAAAATAATCTCAAAGAATCTACAAAAGCAATCTACTAAACTAATAAGAGAATTTAACTCTATTGCAGTGCATGTTAAATATTTTAAAAATCAAACATATCTATATATGCTGCCAACAAGAAAATTGGAAATTTAAATGAAAGCAATATTATTTACAATGAAGTCCTTTGGCATGAATAGAACAACATATGTGTAGATCTGAATGCTGAAAAGTTCAACGTGCTTATAGTAAACAAAACCAAACAAACCCAAAAGCCCACACATATGGAGGGAGATATCATGTGAATGTATTGAAAGACCCAATATTGTTGATATATCGACTGTTCCCAAACTTGTGTACAGATTCAACATAATCCCAATCAAGAAAAGCAGCAAATGTTCTTTTTATCTTTTTTGAAATCTGCTGGCTGATTCTGAATATTCTATGGAAATATAAAGGAAATAAAATAGTCAAAACAATTTTGAAAAAGAAGAACAAAGTTGGAGGACTCACATTACCTGATTTCAAGACTTACTATAAAGGCACAATAATCCAGACAGTATAGTATTGGCAAAAGAATAGATACCTAGATCAGTGGAGGTGCAATAAAGACTCCAGAAATAAACGTATATGGTCAATTTATTTTGCACAAAGGGGCAAGTCACTTCTAAGGGGAAAGAATAATGTTTTCCATAACTAATTCTGGAACAATTAAAGGTCCAAATGCAAAAAAGACCCTCATACCTCAAAATATCTAAGATTAAACCCTAAAATATAAAATTTTTAGAAGCAATTACTAAAGAAAAATGTTTTTGATCTTGGAGATGACAAAAATAACTTAGATAAAATATCAAATGTAAGGCCCATAAAGGAAAAAACTTCATAAATTTGACTTCATCAAAATTAAAAACTTTTCTTCAAATGGCATTGTTGAGAAAAAGAAAAAAAAACACAAATTGGGACAAATTATTTGTAAAATAAATACTTAATGAGATACTTATATCCACAATGTATTAAAAAAATTTCAAAAATCAATAATAAGAAAGATATAACTAAATCAATGTTTGGACACATTGTTGAACAGACAACTCACAAATGAAGATATGTAGTGCAAATGAACACAGGAAAATGTGCTCAACAGTATTAGTCATTAGGCAAATGCAAATTAAAACCACAATATGATTAACTACATGTCAATTAGAAGCAATTTTTAAAAGTCACCAATTAAATTAAGAGCTGGTGAGGATGCAGTACTCATCATATAAGTATATGGTATTCTCATATACTGCTCGTGGGAATGTAAAACAATATAGCCTCTTTGTAAAACACTTTAGCAATTTATTAAAAAGTTAAATATGTCTTAACACAAAACTCAGCAACTTTCCTCCTAGGTCATTATCCAACATAAATAAAAATTGATGTATACACACACACATAAATTGTATGTAAATGTTTATTGAGGCTTTATTCATCATTACCCCAAATTACAATCAACCCAATGTCCTTCAGTGGATGAAAGGGTGAGTGACTGAGATATATCCATTTAGTGGAATACTCCTCAGCAATAAAAATGAATGAACTATTCTTACACACCTTTTGTGTGTTGGCATATATTGTATGTGTGTTATGTGGATGGAGATCAAATATGCAAAGAGGTACCAGGAAAACTTTGACAGTTGATGAAACAGTTCTATATCTTAATTGGTGACCACACAACTGTATGTGTTTGTCAAAATTCATAGAACTATACATTAAAAAGATTGAATTTTCATGTATTAAATTATACCCCAATAAACCTGACTTAACAACAAAATCCTAAATGGAGCAAACTAGAAAACAATTCATATTTCAATATGTCAGTACTCAGCATGACACTAGGTACTATAATTAAGTAGTCAGATGCTTAGATGTATGTAGTTTGAAGCAAATGCAGTGATACGGGTCTGATGTATTAAAAACTCAAATATTACAAGCAGTGTTGCCATTAGAAATTTGATTTTCTGAAATAATAAACAATTCTTTGTAAGCTTTAAAAAAATAACTACAACATTTCCACATCTTATATGGTACTTACATGTGTGGGAAGTTCACTGTATATTACAACCATACAACAATGTTTAGTGTTGATATGGGAATAGAATTAGATTTTAGCCTAGGGAAAATAATGAGTATCCTATGGTGATTTAGAGCAGAGAGTCTCAAGCCAGATTTCTTGAGCTCAAATCCTGGCTCTGTAACTTCCTAGCTCTGTAATCCTGGGCTAATTATTAAAATCTCTGTGTGCCTCTGTTTTCTCATCTGGAAATAGTGATACGAATCTCATGGGGTTTTATCAGGATTGAACACCTTGTCATTTGTAAAATTCTTAGAATAGTGCCTTGCCTATAGTAGGTGCTAGAAGAGCATTCTCTGTGGAGTCTGGCTCCTGGTTAAAAAGCTATGTGTGTTTTTTCAGGTCTGATTATGGGCAATTACAAAGGCTTTACCTGGCCGGCCTCACAGGGGAAAGCTGCCCTCAGCACACCAGAGCTGGGACATAGCCAGTACATTGCAGCTTCTGAAGGGAGCTGCAGCCAAGGTCTCAGGCCCTCTGGCTGATCATGTCCTTACACATGTAGTCCTGGTGCCTTCATTACTATGCTGGATCTCTTTACCTGAGGCCTAGGTCAGAGGTTTTTTTCAAGCACCTCTGCCCAGGCCTCCTCATGGTGATGGAAGCAGGGATCTTGAAGACACTTTTCCCCTCTCTGACACAAGACCCACCCCAATGTCCAGAAAACCGCAGGAGCCTTATGTCTTGCGCTCCCTGAGCAGTAAGTTTGCTTCCACATCTCTGCTGATCCACCTGACCCTTGACTCTTCATCTGCACGCCCTTCTATGGGGTAAAATGAAACACAGGAAGTTTGTTTTCTCAGGTTTTAGACTCTTGCTTATACTACTGCAACAAGTAAGGCTTCACTCTTCATTCTTTCATTTTTGGCTTGTTGCTTTAATCCACAACTCTACATTTGACAGCTTAGCTCTCTCCCAGCTCAGCTGAGTTACTGAAATTCTCTTGGTTATAATCATTATTATTACCATATACGATTATAAACAGTTTTTTTTGTTGTTGTTAATGGATGTATCTGGCCAGATATTTGAATGTCCTGCAGAATGCTGAAAATATCGTTGCTGTACTGGAGTGCCGCTTGCATTGCAGCACATAAACATTTGTGGCCTATGCCCACTAAATGCTAGGAACAGCTAGAATCATAGTGACTATAAAAAACACTTTGATCTAACTTGAAAAATGTCCCCAGGGGAAGAAGTACTCACCTTTGAGAACCAGTACACCACACTATTAACTATCCTCAAAAAAGTCTCTGATTCTTGCTGGTTCCCTCCAGGAAATATGAAAAGGGAACACCATGGGTGGTAGGCTACATCCCATCTTTCTACACTAGTTAACTAACCTCTCAGAGAGCTCCAACTTTGTACATGGCCATTGTTATTATTCTGATAACTGGCAAATTTTTAAGTTTGGTACTTACGAATATCTTGGTCCTTGAAAGCAAGATAATACCAGTTATTAACATTCAATAGCATTCAAACTCCCTTTAAATATTACTTAGAATATCAATTGTACATCTATTCACATATTTACTTTCTAAAAACATAGGTATAGATTTCTTATTTTCTTTCATATATACTTGGGCTACACATCTTCATTTAATAGTTGAAAGTGTATATTTTACACAGAAATGAAGACCTAAGAACAATGGCAGTGGTTGAAGTGAGTCAAACAATAACATGACTTGAAAATTCAAACAGAAATGAAATTGCCATATAATTTCTTAAGTACTTTGGAGAAAAAAGACAAATTACTTTTTCTTCCCAGGTGTTTTCACATAGGCTTTAGGTGAAGGCTACTTTGCAAAACAAATATAGCTTTGGTTTTGTGCAGAATTTTGAAAATATTTTTCCATACACCTGGAATTGTTAATAATCTCTGAAATAGGCTATATTAAAATTGTTGCCATGGTCAAACAACCCAAAGCAAAATTCATTTCCACACTTTTTCTATGATTGAAATACCTTTTACTTATCTGAGGAATCCCAACCCTGAGACTAAGAGCACCTAGATTTCAGCGCAGGCCCTGCTCTAAATGAGCTCACTGTCTCACCTAGAGTGAGATATTTGTCATTCAGTCACCAACAAACCATAAAGGAGTTCCTTAAACGCACAGCCTGGGATAAGCAACTAAAATAAATTCTATTATTAAGACAATGATAATCTAATTGTAAAGACATTATATAACTATATGATGAATATGTTACTAAAAAATGAAGAACATAAGTACTCTAAGAGTAATATCAAGTAAGCCACATGGGAGTTGAGGAAGATAAGTAATTCGTTTTGCCAAAAGCCAAAACCGAGAATTGCAAAAAGTGGTACCTTTCCCAGAGTGCTGACTTTGGAAAAGCAAAAGAGGATTTCACCAGGTGGAAGGCCGTAAAAAAAAGAGGGGATCATTATAGTTCATTAGTTAAGTACAGCATTTCCACAGTGAGTTCTTTGGGACACTTTTCCAAAGGTTAATTTGTGTAACAAAAAAAGAGAAGATAGGAAATTATATATGGAATCACTAGTAATATGTCCACCTTTGGAAGCATTTCAACACATGTTTATTTTTAAAAGGCTCTGAAAAATTCGACAGTCATAAAATTTTGCTTAATCTTTGTGAACTGTTAAAATAACATATATGTATTTTATATTTAAGGTACATGCCTAATTAGTGCTCCAAAGAATGCTCATTGGGGTACAATTATTTTAGGGGAATGAGAGATAATATAAGATAATGGAGACAAGAACTACTTTACAAGTAAAAATAACCTGGCTGGTTGACTGATTAGACGTTAGAGATGAAAATGAGAGAGCAATACATCATAAATATGTGATCCGAAAATGAAATGACTAAGGAAATCTTAACATCTATCAAGTAATGGCTCTCAAAAGTGTAAGGAGTCATTTGGAGAAAGACCTTTCTGCATGTTTAAAACCAAGTTGTAATTGTCCACATAATTCTTTGATACTCTGCCCTCCAGAAGGTAGAACTTAAGTTCCCTTCCCTTGAGTGTGGAATGAACTTAGTCACTGACTTCTGGTGAATGGTGAATGAAAAAAAAAAAAAAAAAATTAAAAGTAATTTGATGTTGAGAATCCTGGTAGAAACCACCTTATCGTTAAAATTACCCATACTAAGTTCTGTTGACATCATGTACCTGCTGATTTAATGCAGTGAGAAGAATGGTTCTCCTTTGTGGTTCTCCTCAACAAAACCAGAATCCAAGTTTAATTATAAGAAAAAATGAGCAATCCAGAATTGGGGCATTTTCTACAAAATACTTGATTGCGGCTCTATAGAAGGAAAGACTATAAAACTGTCACAGGTGAGGAAAGGCTAAGAAGATGTGACCACTAAATTGGCTAAATGCAAGTATTATCCTAGATTGGATTCTGGAACAGAAAAAGGACATTAGTTTCAAAACACCAAACTGGTGAAATCAGAGTACAGTCAGTCTGTAGTTTAGTTAATAGTATCTTGTCAATGTTAACTTCCTAGTTTGAGAAATGTATCCTGGTAATATAAGATGTTAAAACCAGGGGAGGCTGGGTAGGTGGATACGTGGCAACTCTCTGTACTATATTATAACCTTTCTGTAAATCTCAAGTTATTTCAAAGTAAAAAGTTTAATAATGATAAGTAAATACTGATAGAAGTAGGTTATAAGTAGTGAACTATACGTCACTCTATCTTTTGAGTCCATGCTAATATAAATTAATTAATTAAAATTTTGATATGTAGAAGGATATTTACACATTCTCAGATACCTAAGTACCTCTCCACAGAATACACTTATTAACGACAAGGAGTGAAATACTATTCTTACATTGGAGAAAAGCTTCTTAATTAGGTGATCAATGTTAACATTGTCAGAAATGGGTTAAATCAATATTGTCTGTCATGTGATAGGATGCAAACAAAATACTACATCACTTCTGTGGTATTTCTTCCGAATATGCATAATATAAACCTAATTTTTACAAAAAAAGAAAATCAGACAAATCTAAATGGAGGGATGTTTTCAAGGTCCAAGGAAGTCAAGTAAATTAGCATAAGACAACAGAGAACAGGAGGGAATGAGAGCAAACCAGACAGTGTCCAACTTGACTAAAGGGCTTCAAATTCTATTAAATAAATTTGGTGGGTAAAATTAATCTGATAAAAACAATACTAACATTAGCCGATATTTACCATGAACTTACGCTGTGCCAGGCAATACAGTGTGGAGCTTCTTGTATGGACCCTGGAAACGAGTTGCTGGATTTGAGTCCTGACTCTTCTGCCTGTTAGTGGTGAGACTTTGATCACATCACTGAACCTCTCTAAGCCTCAGTTTCCTCACATGCAACACGAAAATAACAATAATGTCTACCATATAGGGTCGTTGTAAGAATTCAAACGGTGAATACATGGAAAGTACATAAAATAGTATGTAGCAAGTGGAATATCCCAGCCTCAAATAAATATAAGAACATACAAAAAAACCCAAAATAATAACAACAAGAAAAAAATCCTGCTGTATCCATTTAGAAATGAGGAAACCTATGTATAGAAAGTTTCAAGAAGTAGTCCAAGATTACTCCGCTCATTAGTGTCAGGCTATTACCTGAACCTAAACAGTTTAGGCCCAAGTCTTAATTACTACTGGCTCTAACTGCTACTGCTGTCTTCCACAGATATTAAAACCTATCATATGAAAAACAATACATTACAACACTAAAGTTGTAAAGATAATAGGCTCTAGTCTCAATTAACTTGTAGTCCTGAGGAAGATACATATGAAAAAGGCCTTAATAACCTCATAATACAGCAAAGGATGCTTGTCTTATAAAAATTAGAGGAGTTAATTTGAATTGAAGAGAACATATTCATGAAGAAGTGGGATTGGATCTGTTCCTTGAAAAAAAATATATATATGATATATATTTTATATATATACACACGCACGTGTGCACACACAGAGGAGTAGGTTATATATTTCTAATTTTCTAATTTGCTGGTTATTGACAAAATGCTACATTTTGGCATTTTTCTCTATATAACATCATAATGGAGTGAATGAATTCTATACAATCCATCTGTTCTACAGGTGCCACTAGATGTTAAAATTAACCATTGGTGTTATGATGCCCTTTGAGGTTATTTGGGCACTATCTACCTTGCAACGCAAATATTTTGTAGGTCAAAGTTAAATAATTACTAAAAAATTTATTATTTATCCATTTGCCTTGAATGCCCAATTCGAGACCAATATATCGGTGCTTTGATTTCAAAACTGCAACTCATTGTCTAAATTCTGGGAGCTTGGCCAGTCTAGTATGTAGTCACAAGTTGATACTCCTGGGAAGGAATTCAATTTGCTTTTGAATTTTGAAAGTGAAATATGTTTATTGTAGGAAAAATGAACTGTAGTTAATTGAATTGGCTACAATTAAAGGTAAAATCATCCATAACATCATTGTCCCAGAGATGATAGCTCATCATTTCTCGGCATATATTTTTCCAGATTTTCTCTCAGTGTTGCTTTTGTCTTTTGCCTAAATATACATACATATACCTATTTTATAAAATTGGTCTCACATTCTACAAATTTTTTTTATTTAACATGAAACCATGTACTTTATCTGATTTAATATTCATCTTGTATACCTTTTGAAGGCTGCTAGGATAGAAAGAAAATCAATAGGAAGCCTTACATATACTAAGGATATACACTTACTATTTCCAGATCCTAAAAACACTTTAGGAAATGCACACAAGTCTTTACTTCTTTGTTTTACGTAGTTCTAGAGCTCTTTGAATAATACATGTTGAATGAGCTATTTTCTGTTTAGTTTTGTCTAAAGCTTCTCTTCTTATTTTGGGAAAAAAAAAAATTCTGACATTAACCTTTACAGCTACGTGTAACTATATATCCTTGTTTGGCTTTATTCTCTCACTAGTGTCAACTGTACTGGTGAGAGCTATTTAATTTGTCTTTGTTCACCTCAGATAAACCCATTAGTTTCCATAATTCACCAGTGGGATCAGGTCACTACTGAGTCCAAACTAGTAAGGAAGTAAAATTGCTTAGCAAAGCGAGAGGACTTGGGTGCAATCCTGTAAGACAGATAAACCAGAGTCATTAAAGCAAAAAAAGGAACATTGTGAAAAATGTTCCTTCCCTTAGCAGAAGTGAAGCAATATATTCTGTTATGTATTTCTTTCTAGCTTCTTTGATTTATGTGAGTTGTCACCCTTTATTGTCAGAGAGTTTATGGGTGGTTCCATCCTTGTGTCTATTGTTCAAAAGAGATACCATCCTTATTGCTTTTATTAATTTTTGTTCAAATTTTAATCATATAGGGTAATACTAAGGACTTAAAATGTAAAAATGATTCTGTATTTAAAAAATAGATTAAAAGGTCAAATAAAATAATATATGCATATATAATTACTCATGTAATTGTGTAGAGTTTGACTTGAAATTTATATAGCAATTAAAGTAACTGGTTACATATTTTTTTTACTTTCTACTCATAATAATGCTTTGAAAAGAGATTTCATTTCTCAGAAAATACCTGAATTCTGCTAGAGTCTGGTCGATATGTAGTGGATCCCTTTTTCCTTCCATTTTTCAAAAGAGAAATATTTCACTTAAATGATATATGAATTTAGACTTAATGTGATATTTAACTATATTCACTCTTTAAAAACCTGGAATATAATATTAACATCTATGAATTTGGCTTTTAGTTTGGTTCCTGGAAACAAGCACTTTGCCACTAACTTGCTTCACAGCCATATGATTCCTTAGGTTTCTAGTATTAACTTATCTCCTCTTTTAAAATGTCTTAGGTAGATTAAAAAACAGCCTGGTACACAATAGTTGCTCAACAGACAGGTGCTAAGTGAATGAATCAATAAATTATCAGAGTCTCAGAAGATCTTTTCCTTCTTTGAACTTTTTCCTGGAATATACAGCCCCTGTGCTATTTATTTAGCAAGTACTGTTCTCTACTTTATAAAGATAGAATCCTATATTCACAAGGTTTTCAATTTGAAGAAATATGGATATGGTTGAGGAAATAAAATCTTAGGGAAATAGAGAACCTCAGTGAGTACTCTCAGAACACTCAGTTTCTCAGCATCAAGGTTGGGATCTGAATGCCTTATAACAATACTATTTTCCTGCATGTATATTTGGCTTTATTTTGTCAACTAGATTGCAATCTCATTAAGGTAAAGATACTCTTATTTATTTTTGTCTCCATCATTGCTTTGTGCTAAGTGTCTGTGTGCTCCATAAATACCTCTTTATTGACTAATCTCTGCTAAAATAGTACATCAATGGTTGATATAGAAAAAAGGTAAATTTTTGGCTCAATAATAGAACATTTAAGAAATAATAGATATCATAAAACATAATAGAAATAGAAGTAAATATCTCCTTTCCCAAATAAACCTCCTCCTTCTGTAGGTTTTCCGTCTTAGAAAATGTCATCACCACCATCAACCGTTTTGCTCAAGCCAGAAACTGGGGTGTAACATATGAGAGCTCATTCAAACATGGGGATTCTGGGGTGCTGGGAATATTCCATTTCTTGGTGATTGTTACATTGGTGTGTTCACTGGATAATTCATGGAGTTAAGCATTAGGTTTATTTGCTTTTCTGTATATGTCTGATACTTAAATACAAATTGTTCCAAATATATATATTTTTTCTGAAAACCACATTCTGATATTATGGCCCATACCCCATACTCACTTTTATTTGACCCATACTACTAAACTCTGGGGAAGCTGCTCTATGTTCTCACAATCCCTCTATTCTTGAGTACCCAGGAAATCGGCATGGAATAATTAAAAGGATAAATTCAGAATTCATAGATTTGATTTGTGAACTGGCTCTGACACATACAATGTGACCTTGCCTAAATTATTAAGTTTTCCTCAACTTACACTTGTAGCTACACAAGAGGTTATCTGCAAGCAAATGTTTCAGTATTTGCACCCTGAAGTGTGTGTGTGAAGGGGGAAATGTAATGCTACTTTTCTTCTACAAGAGAGGATAAAATGTCAAGCAAATACACATTATGTACACTATTGCATTGCTTGTTTAATTAGTGTTCTTGAGAGGTGCCGCATCTTACTATTTTAATTGCATGTGTTACTTTGAAACAAGGCAGCTATAGACAAATTATATTTTATAGATTTATAAACAACCACCCAAACTTCCCAACTATAGTCAGTCTTTTGGAAATTGTAGGTGGTGGTTTTCTTTTCAATGAAAATTCTGAAAAACCGAGAGGTCACATTTCTTCAGTAATTTCCTACAAACTTTTTCCATTCTTTACATAATTATATTTACATTATACTTCATAAATTTGCAAAATGATAGTATATTAGTTTTATTTAATGCAGTTCTCCCTTCCCTATCTTTTTTTTTTTTTATTTTGCACATTGTAATGGACTCATTTTTAAGGCAAGAGAACTGCTTATACTGGAAAATTGTTATAGAACAGATGACTTTGACAATGCATTTTGAATCTCCAAAATTAATAGGTAGTTCATGAAATAATTTCCCCTAAGTCTTGCTACTTTTCAAGTAGAATACTGGGGACTTATAATCACATTTTCATAATATGATACCAGACATGAGAATTTCTTGTATCATTGGCAATATATGAAAAAACAAACTAGAGAAAACTTTGAGATATTAAAGAATATGCTGTATTCTAATATATATAATCCATTCTAATATATATAAATACATTAAAATATTAGGTAGATTGAGAGACAGCTAGGGCTAGAATAAATCTTGTAGAGCAGGGGTCAACAGGGCATCTATTATATAAATACATTTTTTGGAACATAGCCAGGCTCACACGTTTACATTTTGTCCATGGCTGATTTCAAGTAACAACGGTAGAGTTGAGTTGCTGCAACAGAGACTCTATGACTCGCTAAGCCAAAATTATTTACTATCTGGCCTTTTATAGAAAAAGTTTGCTAATCTGTGATCCAGATTAGTGGTTCTCAAAGCATGGTCCCAAGACTAGTAGCATCATTATTAGCTAGAAATTTGTTAGAAGTGAAAATTCTTATGTTCTGCCTCAAACCTACTGCATCAGTATCTCTGAGGAAGGGACATAGTAGTTTATGTTTAAACAGTCCCCTCAGTGGATACTGGTGCATGGTAATGTTTGAGAACCACTACTCCACAGTAAAATACATGTCTAAGGAAAGGGCAAGACAGCCACATCAGTAATAGGTCCATGACTTTGGTCCCATGGCACTAACCACACACAGTCACACTTGCCAAGTCAGGAATTATTAATGGATGTAAAATTAAATTGCAATTCAGGACTAATATATGGCACAAATATGGCCATTCTTCACACTTCCAGTGCTCCAAACCTACTACAACCTACCTTTGTCTCTGGCCCAGGCCACTACAAAAACCACCCAATTGGTCTTTTCTCTTCAACCTGTCCTCTAGATAATAGTCCAGTGACTCTTTTGAAATATTGGTCAGCCCTACTCAAAATCATCCAAAGGCAGTTTATAATAATTAAAATTAAAAGATAAAATCTTCCTCATAGCTTTTTTCCACTCAAGCCAAGGCTTTGGGCTTTCTGTTCATTCTAATGAGAATGTCTTCTTATAGATATCCTCACTATATTATCTGAAACATATCCTTCTTATGTACTGAACTTTTCTCACATGACTCTTCCACATAAAAATCTGCCATGACTGGCCCAACCAAAATGGCTACCACTTTAAATGTGTAAATCATATGGAATGTGACTTATCTCAATATATCTATTTAAAAAAAAAAACAAAAAACTAAAGATGAGGCTTTCTACAATATCCATTGTTTCATGTGATTATGTTCAGGTTTATAACATAAAATTAAGATAACACATTTAATATTCCTAGCATGAACACTGAGTTTTGGTAACAACTCAAAATTATTTACTACATTTTATTATATGCATTATATATTAATATGTTATTACACAATATTTACTATCATGACTAATATATGACCATTTTATGTGATCATTTGATGCCAACCTCATTTAAGCTGAATACTAGAAGACATATGGTTGGTTAAGATATTATGTAGGCCGGGCGCGGTGGCTCACGCCTGTAATCCTAGCACTCTGGGAGGCCGAGGTGGGCGGATCGTTTGAGCTCAGGAGTTCGAGACCAGCCTGAGCAAGAGCGAGACCCCATCTCTACTAAAAATAGAAAGAAATTATATGGACAGCTAAAAATATATATAGAAAAAATTAGCCGGGCATGGTGGCGCATGCCTGTAGTCCCAGCTACTCGGGAGGCTGAGACAGGAGGATCCCTTGAGCTCAGGAGTTTGAGGTTGCTGTGAGCTAGGCTGACGCCACGGCACTCACTCTAGCCTGGGCAACAGTGAGACTCTGTCTCAAAAAAAAAAAAAAAAAAAAAAAAAGATATTATGTAAATAGAGGTAAGGGGAAGAGATCAAATTAGATTAGCAGCAAGTCCTCAATACTACATTTAAAATGACCCACCAATTTAAAAATGAGACAATGCACTTTCACTGAGCTATTTTAGGTCAGCCATTTTAGGTTTGTAACAGAAGGATACAATTTCTTCTATATCTTTTGGTTATAACCCATCTTATAAAATATTTGGATCTTCTCAATATTTCTGTGTTGCAACAACTCTTCCCACTCCCAACTCAAATGTACCATTATCATTAAAAGCACTCTTCACTCACCATTAGCAGCTATTGTAAGTAATTGTAAATATGGACTCATTTCTATAAGATGTCTAATATGAAGTACAATACTACAATGATATTGTCCTTCAAGTATTTAAACTTGAACAAATACTTAATGGTTTACTACCCCTATTCTTAGAAATGTGCAATAAATCTCTTACAAATCTCTTACAAAAAAACCCACAAAATACATTTTGTTAGGTTGGTGTCCCTCTTCTCTGGTACTATGAAAATAACAGCTGTACTCTACACTTAAGTTCACTTAAGTTTTTATCATATAATTTAACTGTTTCCATGTTACTGTTGGGAAAGGAAAATGTTACAAGATACAAGTGTTATTTTGTATCCTGTTGATGCAGTTATCTTAAAAAATATATGTAAATACTGAAGTTACAGAACTGTCTTTGTAAGCTTAAAAACTAATCCGATCATGAGAATAACATTTCTGAAAGATAATATTTCATTTAGTCCCATGAAACAGTCTGTCAACTTTCAAATAGCATCTCAATGACTGATCTGGAAACAGAAGTCAGGAACTATTATTTTAATTCTATGTTTAATTCTACAATTCCTGTTGTCATTAGTTTTGTATTCTGATATTCTCATGTTTATCATGAGTAAGTAGGAGTATTGGCAGAAGACAACACGTGAACATTACAATGAAATCAGATGTAAAGAAATAGTAGGTAATAGCCTTGAAGCTGCAGTCCCCAAGCCCGGGGGCTGCAGACCGGTACCAGTCCGTGGCCTGTCAGGAAGCGGGCCACACAGCAACAGCTGAGTGGTCAGTGAACGAGTGAAACTTCATCCATATTTACAGCCACTCCCCATCGCTTGCATCACCGCCTGAGCTCCGCCTCCTGTCACATCAGTCATTGTCTCTCATCACCCACAGATGGGAACATCTAGTTACAGGAAAACAAGCTCAGGGTTCCCACTGATTCTGCATTATGGTGAATTGTATAATTATTTCATAATATATTACAGTGTAATAACAATAGAAAAAAGGGCACAATAAATGTAATGTGCTTGACTCATCCAGAAACCATTCACTCCCTCCAACCCCCAACCCCCAACTCCATGGAAAAATTGTCTGCCAGAAACCAGTACCTGGTGCCAAAAAGGTTGGGGACCACTGCCTTAAGGAACATAAAAAATTTTCATAAAGCATAGATGTTACAGAAGGATTTAGTCTACCAACATAATCTTCACCAAGATCCTTGAGACAGTAGTAGTGTATCAACCCAACAAACAAAAACATATCTTATCCCATCCCCAAAAGTCACACAATTAGAAAAAATTGTACTATAATCATAACAAGCATTTACTGATTGCTTAATTTATTTTGCTTAGCCTTTTCCCTATATTATCTCATGAATCCTTATAACAAACATATAAAATTTAAGAGCATGATCCCCATTCAACAAGTGTCAAAGTTTGGCTAGAGAGGTAAAATGATTTGCCTCATACTTCATTCTTATTAATTGGAAAAACAAGAGTTAAAATCCAGTTCTGTCTGACTTCAAGTTGTTTTTCCATAGCTATTAATTAATATCATCTTTCAAATAATCTCAGAAGACTTTAATGACTAAAAAACAAAAACTTGAAAAACTAGCTTAGTTCTCGATTGAACCTTGCCAATTTATCTCTGGAGATCATGGTATTGAGAAATCTGAAAATGTCAACTAGTGATGATTCTTATCTCATACACAGTACAAAATATCCCCAATTGGAGGGAAAAAAACTGACTGTAAGAACAAGAACACAAATACATTTATACAGCACTTATGTAAATAAAATGTAAAGATAAAGAAAATTAGCCTTTTATTTTACTAATACAAGGGGACAAAAAGAAACCTGTAGACTAATTTTATTTCAAAGGCATTTTATTTAAACTGACACCACTATTGCCTTTCACATCCTTGTGTGTAGAAAGAATAATCAAATTCAGTGAGTTCTCAAAAACAACACAAAATATTAGAGGAAAAATTTAGCAACATAGGAAATATCTAAGAATGTTTTGAGCACAATCATTGGTAAAGAGAAATAGAGAATTTAAATTATTCTTAAAGGTAAGAACTTCTCCATATAATGCATGCTTTTGTTCCTCAAGGCAGTTGATAATACTAAACATATTTTCAGTATGATGGAAACTCCAAATCACTTTTTCAAATAGCAATAATGGACTTCACATTGACCTTGCCTTCTTGACTAACTTCCTTGCAGCACATGGGCAATGGTGTACGAGGTTTGGGGAGCGGTTTTTGATTCCACAACAGCAATGCCTCCCATGAGCTGAACTCCTGGAGTCCGGCCAGTAAAAGAGGAAATCCTAAGTATTTTCAACTTTTGATACATTAAAAGCTGAATAAAAACTAGTTTTGGCTCAAAAGACCTAGAAAGTTTAGTTTATGTTAACATGTATGCAGCCCAAACTTCAGTGTACACGTAGAATACCGAAAAGACAGTGAGATAAGAAAGGAAAGATGATCTGCACTTATATGCTGGTCACAAATCTGCAGGCTGTGTAACCTTGGGCAGGTGATTTTCCTTCTCTAGCTTCACGTTGCTTTCCTGTAAATTGGGGATGATAATCAATATCATGTTGAAGTGTTTCCAAGGATTACATAAATTATGCACTCAAAGGAACCGCCAGTATGTGTGACACACAATTCACCCTCTCCTAGATCATCAAGACATAGGATACACACTCAAATTGCTATTTCTTGGATATATTTCTTAAAGTATTAAACTTTCCTTGAGAATGACTTTCACTTCATGTCCTGATGGTTCATTTCCCTTTGTTTTATTCTTTCTTCTTTCTTTTTTGCTTTCCTTCTTAAATTTTCTAGCATCTTGATGCAGCGTTATGCTGAAATTAATGCCTAAAATATTTCTTGGAGCAGGACTATGAATATGCAGCCATTCCTATAACTTCTAAATAGTCTTAGGAGGACTCTAGGTTTAGTGAACTTTGTCCTGGAATTGGATCCTGGTTTGGACTGAATAAGAGAGCCTCACTAAGTCAATTGTGTTAGATGTGTAGCTAAATTATGCACTGGACAATGAAGAAAGAAGGTGTTCCTTAATATCAAAACAAATGGTATCAGGAAGGTAAAACACAGACAGTTGAAACAGGAAGTTAACAATTCCCTAAATGCCTGATTAATATATGTATTAACATAATATATTTATCAAGAAAATAATAAACTGCCTATGAAGGAAAGGAAAGAAAAACAGAAAAGAAAGAAAGGAAGTGGGGAGAAAAGGGGAAAAAGGAAGCCAAACTCTCTCACAAGTCATCATGCAAAATTGGCAATCGGCAAAACCATTCAGGAGCGTGCAGTTGTATTGATTCATGAGTTACCAGCACAGACACAGTTACTAAATCAATGTTGCTCCTACTCTTTCCCCACTCCTGCAGAGAGCAACTGGTGGATGGGTAATAGCAACTGCTCTCAGCTTCTGTTTCAGCCAACAACCAGTATTTGCTGCAAGATGAAGCCTGGTAGGGATCTAACAGCCTAACCTGATGGCCAGCCAGACTGGGTGTGAAGCCACTGCCTGAGGATAAATGCGGTGAGGCAACAACCTCAACAACAACACAGTAGTGGCAGATTGTTCATCATAAACTGCATCACAACAGATGCAGTGGTAATTAAATTTGGGGTGGGGATCTCGGGCAGTCATTTTCAAATCGGCTGTCAAATTTAAACAGGACTGTGTCAGAAAAACTTCTGCCTGGCAGTCTGTGCTTGGGAGGGGATTTTATTTATCAATATCCAGCAGCCAAATTGCATTTTAGTACCAAATTTCTGGATCCTGACTAGTTCTTTGCTTAATCCCTTACCTATTGTACTACAGTGGCTATTGTAGTGGGACTCTTTGGAATTGACAAAGCCTTTTGCCCACTGAAGTTACTTCCTGATTAAAAAAATAAGCTCATCAATGAATGTGCACTAACAATAAATATATTTTGTCTTGTAAGGCAGCCACAGGCATTTTCACTGATTATTCTAGAAAGAATGTGATATTTATAGAAACTGTACTATAACTGTCCTAGGATGCAAGTGAGTAGACAGATTCAGAGCAATGACAGGAGTCATTAGTGATTAGAAGACATACTTCTACTCCAGTGATCTTTGAACTATACCATACTGCCTTTTAAATTCATTCCTTTTTTCTTAATATAACCTTGCCACCAGTAGATTTTGATGATCTAAAGTAATACCTCAGAACAATAATTTACAGGAGAAGCTCTAGGATGGAGTTTTCATTACACTCTACTCAGTAAGCTTTGATGATAAGCATATTACAATAAATACTAAGCATTCTCCTCATTATCATTCTCTTTCCACATCGGCAAAAAGCCAGCACCACATGATTTTCCTCTTAAATTCCTAATGTTTGTGTAGAGTAATATTTGTAATAAATCTGATAATCATCCTTCGTCAGATAATTCACTGCCTAAAACATAAAATTCCCCAAGGGTCTGAATACCAGTAAATCCTAGGTGGAAAATTATCTCATTAATTCTGAGCCTGAGTCTACATGAGACAAATGTTTGCAAGCTCTACTTTACAGTCCAGACATTCCTGGCTCCTCCCATTGGATGTGGATGTCCCTCCCTTTTCCCTCTCTCTCTATCTTTCATCTGTCTCAGTAATGTACAGGCCCATGCACATACATGCATGCAAACAATTGGTATTAAAAAATAAGGAAAGGCTCATCTAGACTGCAAAGTTAGCTATCAAGAAATTAAGACTCATAGAAAGCTGTACCCTATCTGAAATACATAACCATTAATTATGTAATATATAAGCACCCAGGGCCAATTAAACAAGTATATAGATTCAATATTGTGATTTGATGGTATTCAGGAATTAGTTCTGATCCAAATATCCTTCCCTTGTTTGAGGATTATTGGTGCCTAACACATTTAAATGAAGAAGAACTGGAGTTTAATGCAAATATAGTTGACAGTTGTATATTCTGAATTGGCAAATGTTTACTGAACACTTAGTGCAATTTTGAAATCTTATTATCAAACATTGTTCTCCTTAGAAATGAACATTTACACAAACATAGACATGTACATATTTTGACATTTTGGCCACCTTTTTGTCCTAAGGGAATTCTTGAAAAAATCCAGAAAAGCATAGGAATATGGCATTGTTTGGATTATAGTCTCAGTTTTCCTGACCCAACTGCCAATAACACAATTGGCAGAATGACATTCATTTGAGGATCAACTCAAAAGAACATTCATACCAACCAAATGAAATGCATTATGGGTTATTCTTTAAAAGATATACACATGCCCCCCCCACGCATACCCCCAATGATACCATGTATTCAAAATTAATCAGAAACAAAATGGAGATAACAGGTAAAATGGCTCCTAATACTTATTATATATTTTTAAAATGTTGAGTTTCCTAACCCATCTTGAGTCTTTTCAAATAGTAAGTTTTGTATTTTCTTATATTTTTATTTGAGCCTGGCCCTTTTGTCCTAATGATCAGGTCAAACTACACGTCACCAAGTTGAGTTCTCATCTTCATTCTTTGGTCTAGTTCAACCTGTCTTCCTAGGACCTCAGTGCTAGCCCTTTCCCTGGAACAGAGCCTATCCAGATGGTTGTTATTACCTGAGACTATTTTTAAAAGGCAGGAGTTACCACGTGAATGGAGACACTCCAGGGCTGTGCTCAGAGAGCTAAACAGGCCTTGTTCATTACCAAGGAATGAAAATACCAAGTTTAACTTTATTTGTCCCACAGTAGAATGTAGAAAGTTGCTTTAGTCACAGACCATGGCCTACATCTCCACATGGTGCGGACTCTGATTATAAATTGTATATTCCTGCAGGTCCAATATCAGGTGAAGTAGTGAATACAGAAAGTCACAGGTTGCTACCTAAGTATTAGGGCTCAGGAGAAAGGAGTTCCATCAAGCCTCATAAGAGATGTTACTTTTTATTGTAAGGTGGTCCCAGAAGTTTCATATATTTTATCCCATTCCCTCTACTTCTTTTTCTACTACAACTGTTACTATTACTGTCATTAATACTAATATCATCAATGCAATTATGTGTGTTCACTTTGCAAAACACTGTCTCAGGAAATTTACATGCATTCATTAACACTTTAGTTGCTCCTCAAAACAAGCAAGGTAGATATTTTGCACAATTGATGGACAAGGAAACTGAGAGTCACTTACACAGCCAATGAAATACAGACATAGATCTAGGTCTTAAATTCAGTAAGCTTGCATCAAAAGACTGGTGCTTTTCCACTATATGAACTTTTTTCTCATTCATATAGAAGGCCCTACAGATAGTGTTCTGCTCTGCCTTCCATCCTTTTAATATTCTGTGGTTGATAAAAGATCAATTTTTCAAAATGGATATTTTAGTACCATATTTGCAGGAAATAATTTCCAAGATAACTCCTTAGCTTTCCCATATGTATCACTATTTATGGTTTTCTTTTCTAACACACAGTCTATATATCTCTCATCCTTCAAGGGGAAAAACAAACAAACAAACAAAGACAACTGCATTTTCTCAGCATCTACCAAAGGGAATAAAGAGGTGACTTTTACTTTCCTCATGAGCAGAAGGTGGGCAGACTCTCATATTCTCCTGTTTTTATGTGCAAGACATTCAAACTGTGTTTATCAGCATTAACCCACTCATGCTCTGTGAATCTGACCAAGAATCACCCAGTTAAGTTCAAAGGAAATCAGGGTAAAGGCAACTTTAAAGAAGAAAAGAAAAAATCAAAAGTGGTACCTTTGTGATAAATTAATTTCAAATGAGGACAGAGATACTGGTAAAGCAAAATGTACTTTTTTAAAAAAAAAGAATTCAAAGTAATTGCCTTCAAGTTCCTTGATGGATGAGACAATTCCAAAATGTACTATCAATATTTTTATTCATTACTGAGTAGTTGGAAGAAAAAGAGATTAAACGTTTGCTAGGGGAAAAAAAAAAAAAGAAACAAAAAGAAACTCTTCCTGAGTAGAACATTTGAGAACATTTGGTAATAATAGCCAACAAGTTAATACAGGCAGCACATTTTCTGGAAACAGTTTTAAAGCACCACAGGTACTGTTAAGACAACCAACCAGCAGGAAATTCAGCAGCCAAGAGATCCCCCACATTTTTGTACATAAACTGAAATGTGGTTTCTAGTAAAGTGACTGAGGGGTGTCTGGCTATCCATCATGTCCTCATTTGCTTAGAATCCCTAAGGCTGAATCCTGATGTATTTGATAAGAGAATAAGCAATAATGCTTGTCTTTTGAAAGACTGCACCCTTGTAAATGGGTCTTTTATGTGGTGAAAATTTTGAGAATTTTAAAACTTTTCTGTTATTCTAATTATCTTACCATATTGTCAGTAAGCAGTATTTGAATATTGCAGATTCAGTTTCTATGGTTGGAATTCATTAAAGTTAATGAATATACCTAGATCTTTAGGCTTCATCATACAAATAAAAACACAAACACAAACACACATACTAATTTTATCAGAAAGGAATATGACAAAGATTTTCCCCTTGAATTTGAAATATAATTTCCCTGACACTTTTTCTATTATAACCAATGTGTTAACATTGGAAAATGGAATAGAGGAATGAAAAAAATGAGCTGCATTCATCTAAATTTATATTCCAATCGAAAAAAAAAAACTTAAAAATAGTGTCCTTGTTTTATTGGTTTGGGTAAAAATGCAGTTAATGGGGCACATCCTACTGATTTTAAAAACATTGAAGCAGACCCATTGATAAAGACATTATATCTCAATCCATGGACTGATTTTGTGTATACGTAATTGGGGAATGGAGGGAGGGGGGTGAAGTTGGTTCAGCCAGTTGGATAGCCCGGGCTGTCCTGTTCTAAAACATCTGCAACAGAAACATGTCTAATGAGATGGCCTAAAGGAAATTAGGACACTCCATTCTTTCTTCTTTCAAAGAAAGTGGAGCAGGAAGACCAACCTTTAGGGCTACAGCTCATTCATTACCTTGTTGTCTCTACTTAGTAGATTGCTTTTATTTTTGTATATGTTGTCATGCTTTTTTTAATTTATTTTTTTATTTCAGAGCATTACTGGGGTACAAATGCTTTCATCACATAAATTGCCTTTGTACTACCCGAGCACACTTGTAGTTAGATCGCTTTTAAATTCCTACTTTTCTCGTGTTTGGAGCTAAAGCTAGTTGATGAAGATTGAGAGTCACTGGACTGGCTCTGCTATCCTTCACTAAGTCAGCCATAAAGAATCCATCACCTCTCTTCAGATTGTGAGGGAGAGTGATCTCTATTATTTTTGCATCTTTGTGGTCTCAACAGAAATTTGAGACACGAGACCCTTAGCCTCAAGGTTGGTGGAAGGTAAAAGGGTCCATATATTATGGATTTTATCTCATTTCCCACTTCTAGCAGACTAAATTTTATTACCAGCTTGGTTCTGTTAACATATTTTTATTCCCTGTACAGAAAGCCATGAAATAGTTGGAAACAGATTAATTTATATCAGCCTTTTGAAAGGCAATGAATGAAGAAGAGAGAAAATTTCTAAATGCAGGAAAAAATACTTTCTGGGCCATTGGTCAGGATTTTCCAATTTTCAGTTATTTCAGTTATTGTATAGAAAAGCATTGAGTGTAGGCACATTATAAGTAAGTTTTAGTGTATTTAATGGATCTGAAAACCCCTTGAATTCCATTTATGCACTCTTCCATTAGTATTTTAAGATTCTAATTGTGCTCCCACAATGAGCCATTCTGTATCAGTCGCTGACAGTTGAAAATCAGGGTGGCTTAGAAATGAACATTTTTTACCTATCAAATTAGGCTTTGTATATTTAATAATTGCTAAATGAAAGACACTGACAAAAGTAATTTGATCGCAATGTGGATTACCAGAATCTGCTTCTCATTATAAAACATTTCCAGAGGCCATTAGGAGAAATAGTGGGGATTTGCAATGCAATAGATAAGCAACAGCAGACACAAAAGTCTACATGTTAAAGTTGGCTGAAGAATTCCATATTCCTTTTAATATAATATTCTTTAGATCTTTCTGTTCAACATGGATTGACTGAGATGCACAGTTGTATAGGCAACAGAAAAATTTTCTTTCTTTTTCTTCCATTATGATGCATTTTGGCTAACTGGCATGGTTCAGGAAAGCAATGTCATGCTTAATAGCTTTCTGAAAGCAGGGGAGAGTTAAGTACATTTAGGTAGTGAATTTTCTCAAGTTCAACCTCATAAAATATGATGACCTCTGCCTTCCAAATACTTATTTTAAATGCCATAATCAGTTTCTTAATTATGTAGGCTGAAAATACAGAGCTACACCAACCACAAATCCTAAGTTTCTAGTAAGTAGACCATCAAGTGCAGTATCAACAAAATCTCAAAATAAGGAGACTTAAAAATTATGAAGTTAATGTTGTCTCAAAGGACTTTAAAGCAAATAAATCCAAATAGAAAAGGAATAGCTTTACCTAATATTTAATAGTTCTCAGGAGGATAACGATGGATGTTGCTGAAGTCTAATAGAAATGACAAATATTTTTAAAACATTACTGACTAGACAGGTTCTGAGACAGGGGGACAATTGCAAAGCAATCATTAAAATTATTATATTTAATGAGACAGGGATAACACGGAGATCAGGGTAATTTCAGTCCATCAGACAATTGTAAATATTTCCTTATATCTCTGGTATGCAGTTCATCACACAAGGAAGAATATCAAAAATTAGTTGTTGATTAGATAACTACATGACTTTTCCCCTGCTGAGTTGAGTTTCTTGGAGGCAAGGTCCATGTATTTATAGTTTTTTTGTGCTTCCAGCACCTGGCAATGGAGAAAAAAGTGTGCTAACAAACTAAAAGTCAATAAAATAGGCCTGCTTGAGGTGTCTTCAGAAACAAATGAGGGAGAAAAAAAGGGAAAAGCTCAGATAATAGTTCTGTTAAGATCAAAACCATCCACAAAACTGAAAATTGAAAAATATGAGGCCCCCAGAAAACCTTGCACATAGATAGGTAAAAGGATACAGCTCAGCTTTTAGATGATTCAAACTGTGATAAAAAGAGAGGATGGAGGACCATCCACAAATTGGATGGTCATCAGACGGATGTTTTCCTGAATTTGTTTATATTGTTCTATTGGATGAACACACAGATCTCTGATTCTAAACCCTTAGTATGTACAGAGAAAAAAAAATTCTTAGTACAAGCAGTTGGGTCACTTGAGAGCAAACATCTGATTTCTAACTTTTTTCACTGTTTTCTCCAATATACCATTTGACCTAAACAGAATAATATTAAAATGCACACAAATAAATGCAAAATGCCTTAAAAAATTGTAGAGTCCTAGGTAAATGCATGTGGATTCTGCTATCATAATTATGAACATTCTATCTTTAATATGCAGAACATAGAACATGTAAATTAATTTAAGGCTGGTTTGCTAGTAGTATCTACTGAATCTAATTGCTAGTAATGTTGCAATTCATTTATAAGTGAGGAATGCTTATTTCTATCATTGTGAGAAGGCAACAGCTTTGTGTAAATGCCTTCCCAGAAGGAAGGTAGGACAGCTGATATGAGAGACAACAGAAAAACATGAGCATTGTGTTATCTCTACTTCTTCTTTTCATGACACTTAAAGAGATTGGGCATGTTATAAAATTGAAGCAATCTCATTCTGTCCACCAAGTTCTTCTTCAAAAAGATTCTGAGGAAATTGGCCCAATTCTAGTAGAATTAAACTCATGAAGCCATATGGTCTCTACACTTCAATGCCTCTTTTATTGCAGTTCCTCTTAGGTATAATCTCATTTTTCTTCACACTCCTTTCCTGGCTGTTGTAAACCTAGCCATTTTTTCCACCCTTGGCTTTAATGGTGTGGATTCCACTACAAAGCCTTTCCTGATTTCTCTATGGAAAATAAATGTTTGTATATACATGTATGCTGAAAGCAATGAACTTCATTGATCCCCCTTAAAATATTCTCTTCTATTAGCAGGTTATATGTTTATTTATCTCTCGGTGTTGGTGGGGCGGTGTTTAATACCTAACAAAATGCCTAGCACATAGCGTTTAATCAGTGCCAAGCTGTGCAAAGGAATAGTAAGGGTTCAGATTTAAGTATGGCTGAATTTACATTTCAGTTCTATCACTAAAAATTAGGTAGCCTAATATTTAAAGTAAGGACATATTTATTTTGGATAGTTCAGTGCAAAATAATTGATGAAAGATATATATATATATATAATCTTAATTGTTATAGAACTGGGATCCATACTGGGGTATGCTTAAATCTGAACCCTTACTAGTTTCTTGGTATAGATTTCCACTTAATAAATGTTGATTAAACACTTTCTATGTGTAAGGACTTTTGTTAAGCATTGGAAACACCCACAATAATTGAGGCTTTGTGTTACTATTTAATTGAGGAAAGATATACATATATATATTCAATTAATATTCTAGTGAATTCTGCCTTGCATATATGAAAGTTGAATGCATAGAAAATATTTCTCAAAGAATTTCTATATATTTCATGTGATATTCTGCAGCTCAGGTAAAAAGAAACAAAACACATTAAAATATATCTTCAAATTACAGTGTGGCTTTGTGTTATTTTAGGTTTCTATTAAGGGTATTTATTCTCATATAACCTTGAAAAATCTATCCCAATTCTTTTCATCGTTAGTTTGATTTAGTGAGACAATTACTGAGTTAATTCTCCATAATGACAAAAAAACCCACTGTATCTGTTTTTCTAATTTACTTTTAAAAATACCATACTCAAAGCATAACTCTCTAGCTTGTTTATCTAGGGCTCGGGTAAAAAAAAAATTCAATTGGAAAGCAGGAAAAGAATAAAAGAGTGGGCTTTACTTTGAGCACAGCTCTCAGCATGTGCAGTAGAAATGGAAGGTAAAAATATCGTTGTATAATGTTCAGTGACCGTGGCCTGCGAGGGGCACTCATTCTAAAAGCTTTTCATGTCTTACTCATTTAATTCTCAAAAAATCCTCATGCAGTAAATATTATAATTATTACCATTGCTAGAGACTTGTATAAATTAGGAAACTGAGGCAAAATTATCTGAGGTCACATAGCTGGTAAATGGTAGAGCTGAAATTTAAACAAAGAGAGTCACTAAAGCAAACTGCATCTATATTGCAATCTGATAATTTAATGAATTTACAATTTCACCAAAATAAACACTTTTCTAGAAAAAAAGTTAGAATAAAAAATAGTAGCATATTTCTTTAGAACGATAACCATGGTAACACACAGAGAGTGAGATAGTCCATCTAGGGAAAAAAAAAAAAGATTTGGTTTCAGAAGGCTTTGCAGTGTGGCTCTTTCAAATATTTATGGATTAAATAATTTTAATATAATTTAAGTATTTTTCCAGATCTCATAGAAATTTGGTAAATAGCCCAGGTACTCCAGTGAAGCTAGCCTAACCCTCATAGAAAGTCAGATAAAACAACCAAAAGACACAAACGCACATACACGCATACATACACATGAACCACATACACCTGCATATATTGGGCTTCATACACAAATCTATAGGTCCCATTCCCTGTGAGTTGTGATGCAGAAGTTCTAAATAAAAGATAAGAGAGTATAATTCAAAAGCCTGTTAAATTAATAATAAATATAAGAAGCTTACATGCCCACAGAACAGATGTGAATTTGCCACAGAGTACTCAGGAGCAAGAATGATCTGCTTTCCTTTTCATATTCAAATTAAAGCTGGCTCCACATTGCACTGAGTCATTATCACCTACTCCTTCCCACCCCTAATCCCAAGGTGTTACATAAACAGCTTAGTGGTGACATGTTCTGAGAGCAGGAATGGTCCCAAGCTTTTCATCTTAGGGGTCTCCGTTTTTCCTCTTGCACTTTGTGTTTTAAAGCACACTAGTCCTGGGCATCTTCTAAAGGTCAATGCCCAAGGAAGCTAAGCCACACCTTCCTGCTGCCCAGCCACACGTGGCCTGCACTTAGGACACCCTACCATGCATGGCCTTCAGGGTTCAGGTGCCTAGTGAATGCCACATGCACTTCCATCTATGCTTCTGTTTCTTCCATGGCCCTCCTGTGGGAAGCAGGTTTCCATCCCTGAAAGAAACTGTTGGCCTTATTTTCTTTCTCTTTCCATAGTTCATGGTCCTGTTTAGTAGCAACCTTTCTTTGGCATTATCCATGGATCCACTCTGGTTTCATTCCACGACGATTTCTACTGCCAAAGTAATGCCACAGTAGGTATGTTCTTTGACTCAGTCCCCCAAGCGGGAAGATAGTATTGGGCTGGTGGGCAGGAGTGTAGAGGTGGAAGTGACTATATCTTAGAAATCTGGCTTGTTTGTTTTCCAAAATGGGGAGAAAGAAAAGGGACAATTGGCTTTTGTAGTCTTTCTCCCCCACAACAGCAAGAATACATCAAAAATTAATGTCTTTAATATTAGTAAAGACACTAATATTGTATATGATATCAATCTATCAAATATTTAATATAATAATCATATGATTCTCTAAATAGATATTCAGTGAAAAGGCCTAACAATCTAATGCCCATTTGTGGAAAAGGCTTAAAACTAACTTAGAATTGAAAATGAGAAAAGTATCTTAAATTAGAATCCAACATCACCATCAGTGGCAGAACACTACAGTCAATCCTGCTTTATAATAGCAGCAGTTTATTTAAACAAAAGATAAAAATGTGTTATGGTACTGGATCATTGTGGTCCTGGAATACCACAAACAATGGCTTTACATCCGCTGAGAGATAAGACTTCCTACATGAAAAGATACAGTGTCACTTCATGGGTGTATGACTTGTGCAGTCACACAGGTCTTCAGGCTTAGAAGGGCTTGTGTTCAGTTTAACGTTCTCCTGTTGTCATCTTGAAATTCTTGGTAATTTTTGAACCAGGGGCTCTACTTTTTTTTTTTTTTTTTTCCATTGGAGCTTACAAGCTATGTAGCATTTCCTGGACCCCAACATTGACAATGGAGATCTAAAAAGCTGGGATGATGTTGTGATGTCCCCTGGGAGGCAGGTGAAATGGAGCTACTTGCCAGGGTATAGGGCAAGGTATAGAACAGATATTCCTGAAATCTGGGTCCACCATTTACTGGACAGTTGTCCAGTAATGAGTACTATAATATTAAAACCTCATAGACAAAAAATGGAGGATCACTAATATTAGATCAGGTGCTAGGCTGGGGGATCTCAACAAAGAGTGAAAAATAAAGCTGTTTTTTAAAGCTCTAGGAAATTATTATAGATTTGAAAATAAAATTGTATCAGGGAACTTCATGACTTTGTCAGTATAAAACAACCTAACAAAGAATCAATGTACAATGTATATTGTACAATATATATTGCAAAATATAAAGAAAGAAATAACAAAGACACATATACAATAGTTAGCTAGGTACACATGAAAGCATTCTATGTGACAAAAAATTTAGGCATGTAAACATAAAACATCATACAAGAATTACATACATACACATATAGATGACAAACGTGACAGCAATACAAATCTCTATTTAGGACTTAAATAATATGTATATTTTAACATGTCAAATTCCATTTCTATAAATATGCTGTTGCAGTATAAACCATAGGTTTGTTAACCAATTAAATACGGTCAAATCTTAGCCCCAATAATTTCTAGCTGTGGAAACTTAACCAAGTTCTTCAATTTATTTGTACTTCTAAATCCTTATCTGCAAAATGGGGAACATATTATTCCTTCTTATGATGGCTGTTGTGTAGATAAAATGAAATAATATGAGCAAAATATTTATCATGATAACATAATAAGCAATTGGTAAATGAGATCTACATAATGACTAATGTTGCTGTTGTTACTGCTATTATTATTAGTTTCATAAGAAAATGATCAGATATGTGATGAAAGATATTTTATAATATGTGATTGCAAAATTTTTTTTCTGAAATGAAATATACTGTATATCTTATAATATAGAATTAGTTGCATATTAATACATTATGGCACTTATAAAAACAGGAAATGTTATAGCATTGAAAATTATCTTCACATAATACACTTTCAGATATATAAAAGTGGTCTCCATTACTATAAATTCACACATAGTCTCTATTACTATATAGACATATATAGCATATATACACACACACATACATACGGTGTGCGTATGTATGCATATATAGTATAAATATATACATCCATATATATTTTAAATATGCATAGGAGACGAGACATTGTTAAATAAATTATCAAAGATTACTCTTTCCTACTGGTGAAATAGGTAATTGTCATTTTATTGTTTTTACTCTCTTACTTTAAAAAAAATCCACCATGAGCTCTCAAAATTTCTATTTGAGAATAAAAATATTTCTGAAATAGTATCACACACTGTAAGAAATGGCACACATGCACACACAAATTTTAAATTTCTTCAGGAAAAATATCCTCATTTGAATATAATATTCAGAGAAGATTCCTGAAACTAGGATTACTGGGAACATTGAGTAGTCCTAACAAATGCTCAGAATGTTATCTTCATTTGGGAGGCTGAGGCAGGAGTATTGCTTGAATCCAGAACCTTAAGACCAACCTGAGCAACATAGTGAGACGACCCCCCCCATCTTTATAAAAATTTAAAAAACTAGCTGGGCATAGTGCCACATGCCTGTAGTCCCAACTACTCGGGAGGCTAAGGCAGGAGGATTGCTTAAGCCCAGGAGTCCAAGGTTGCTGGGAGCTATGATCAGGCCACTGTACTCTAGCTCAGGTAACAAAGTGAGAATATGTCTCAAAAAAAAAAAAAAAAAAAGGATTTTATCTTCAAGAGATTTTGTAATTATGAGAATCTAAAATTATTGTCTATTACATTTAACTTTAGCAGATCAAATTGGAAGTACGTTAAATTGCTTTAAATATATTAAAATAAGTATAATTTAAAGAAGTTATTACTGATTTTAAAAACAAGACTCTCCATTGTATGTTAGTTTAAAATACCACTAAATCTTTCATGAGAGACATTATTTGTTTGGCCTTAAAATGTATATATTATTTAGTATTAAACTGTGGAACATGAAGCTATCACACAGATGGCAAAGCACTGAAAAATCTCTCAAAGGGAAAAAATTTATAAGTGGAGGTACCAGACTATTGCAGAGGTTATAAGTAAGTGATAGTAAAAATAAAATGTGTGACTTTATGGACAACTTTGTTTCTGACTGAAAAATTTCTGTTTCCTATTCTTGTCTTCTATATCAAAAGGAGATCCAGTCAATACAGTTTTCTGTTTAAGAGGGTCAATATTGAAGTCAGTTACTACTTTAAATTCTATTGCTTCCACTTAGTAGCTCTGTAACTTGAGGCATGTTATGTAAACTCATCTAGCCTCACTTTTAGTTTTTTAGTCTCTAAAATAAATACATAAAATCTACTTCAATTGACTAGAATAACTGAAATAGTATGGCACATATAAAGTACCCAATACAAGAATATCTTTTGCAAAGGCAATTATGACAATATTAGTAATATTGATGATCATTACAATAAAAGAAAAAAATGAAAAAAGAATTTTCCGTTAGGTGTGAACTCTATTAATGATATGAAAATAATTATTATTTTAGTCATAAAAATTATCATTTTTCTTCATAAACATTAACAATCTTAATAGATGCATACTCATGACATCATTTGTGTATAAAATGTATATTTCAACCCACAGCAGCAATGCTAACATTAATTATAAAGTTCTGGGTATGTCAACTCTTAGAAAAGCAATTGTATTGGTAGCACTGTAATCATAATAGTCCAAATGTCTCCATCCACCCTGAAGTCTCTATTGCACTTCTGTAGCAAACACTTTCCAAGACCATTTCAATGCTAAGATTTAAGTTTGTGCAAGCAATGAGGAATTGACAACTCTGGAGAGATCAAACAATATAATTTGGCTTGCTGTAACAATTTCATAAGCACTAGCTGGGCATAGCATATCTCTGTTGGATTTTTCCATTCTAGTCATTAATAAGAGCATGATCTCAATTATAACAGAGATACAATCAAAAGAGGTGAGAGACTATCTCATAACAACAGTCAATGTGCAAAAGTAGGTCATGTTTTCTCAGCTAATGTTGACCCATTAAGATATAATTTATTTACTGTAATAAGCATAATGCAAATATAACTCATTATATTACTTTCAGGAAATAAAATTATTCCCCTTCAAAACCTTTGCCCTTTGATTAAGAAAATGCAGTCATTTTTGGAAGATCTCAAAAGGTCATATAATGGTAACAAAAATGCAGTTGCATTGCATTTCCTAACATATCATTACTAAAAACAATGAAAATGTTGCGTGATCAAAAATGGAAGCTCCTACAAAGATACAATATGTTATTTTCCATGAAGAACTGGAAATGTATCTTTTTCTAGACTTATTTCCCAGTAGCACATTTTCTTTTTATGCCTTCTATATTATGTGATTTGTGAGCTTTTGGAATTCTGTTAACAACCAGCAATAAAACTTACAATACAAGATCAGAGGCATTCTGATATATTGTACTCTTTTATGTTAAATAAGAATGACCATTAATCATATCAGATTTGACCAACCTTTGATGTACAGGAGATTCACAATTTGGAGAGCCAAGACACATTCTGAAACAAGTGGTTTTGAAAGTACAAGACCCATTATAGCTCATTGTTATCCACAGATTGACATAATCAAAGCCAAATTGTGTCATTTAACTCACAACAACCAGATCCTTGTAAAAGTTTTTTTTGACAGTTAAAGCTCTATATTATAGGTGACACAATCTTCTTCTGAGAGAATATTTTTCTGTTTTCAAAGTTGCCATTTTCAATAATTTTGGAAAAGTAGATTGTTATTAAAGTGAATCCATCACCCCACAGAGAAAACTTTTTCATTTCCATTGCTTCCTAGGAAGGCAGAATAAGATGTTAACAATAGTGGTGATCATAAGTATTTGTCTTCTTTCTGGATCCTAGTTTATGAATTAGCATATAAACACTGTCTAGTTACCAAAATGAAATAATATAATCTGTGTATACTTATATACGAAGATGACAAAACTAGATTGTTAAGTAGAATAAAGCAAGTAGCAACATATTGTTTATTTAGTGACTTTGTATATTTGTTACAGGAAGAAAAATGAATTGCACCACTACTCCAAAATATCCATCTACAATATCTGCCTTTAGAGAATTAATTTAGGATTAGAGGATGGGCACTTTTAATCTTTTATTTTATACACTTTAATATGCATAATGGAATTTTAGATAAACATGCATTTCTTTTATAATAAAAAATAGTAAAACAATCTAACCTTTAATTGCTGCCAATACTATTTTTAGACTCTGCCTATGATATGAGAAGACTACAGAGAATATCTATTTTTTTAATCTAAGAAGATAGTAGATAATGACTTTAATCTGGTTTTGCACATAGAGGTTCTGAAGAAATAGTTCCATGGTTCCAGACATGAGTGATGACAACCAGAAGGATGGGATATTAAACAGGAACCAAGGTTCATGCAGAAAAAATATTTGAAAGTACCATTGTGATGAGAAAAGCCTGAATGTGCAAAAGATGTAATAAAACGTAGCAGGGGGCAGAGAAATAAGGGGAATTGATTAGGGAGGAGACTATTTGACACTTAAATGCAAGGTTCTATGTTAGGTGTTTTAATATATATTGTCACAAAGGGATTGTTGAGCATCGATCAAGGAAAATCGAAAACTTACAAGATTTAATTCATAACGAAGTGGTTGGAACACTATTGCATATTATTCCAACGGTGTTTATCAGACCAGGCATAAGCAAGGAGTAAGGACATGGAAGGGATGACCCAGTTTAAAATAGTCATACAAAATAGGACAGACTTGCTTGCAATGGAGGCTTAAAGGTAACAAAGGCCTAGACCATGAAGGAGCCATTGGCCTTAGAAAGATATTAACTAGACTCAATTGTACACATGAGAAAGATTACAGGTTAAAAAGTTGCAGTTAGTGAGAAGTTGCAAAAAAATCAGATTTGGTCATTTAGAGATACTTGTCATGAATTAGCCTTGACTGATTATACTAACGAGAAAACCATGCCTAAGTAACACAGCAGATCGTGACTTCAAAAAAGTAAATAGAATAATCTCAAATTGAGATCAACTAAAAGATTACTTATGAAAAAGAAATCTCAATGATATGAAAGGATAATAAAAGAAAATTATAAATAAGGGACAGGTTTCAAAACATTTTGGAATAAATCTATGTGACAATAGAAAATGGAAGTAAGTTATGTTACTTTTCTCAATTTTTGCTTTATTTCTATTTTATTGATTTCTACCCTTATATCTATTATTTTCTTTCTTTCTTATATAAAGATTATTTAGCTTTTCCTTTTCTAGCTGCTTACTATGCTATCTTTGGTCCCTGATTTTAGACCTTTATTCTTCTCTGATATAAACATTTAAAAATAAAAATTTCTCTCAAGTCATTCCTTTAAAAACTTCTCAAAAATTTGGCATGTTTCTACCATTACTGTATTTTCCTATCATTCAAGATGAAATACTTTCTATTTCCCTTTATAGTAACTTTGAATCATGGATTAAGTGTTCTTTTTTAAAAAAAATTCCAAGTGTTTTGTGGATTTTTAGATATCTCTTTGTAACTTATTCCTAATTTAATTCCCTCATAGGTGCAGAATAATATGTATGAGTTCAGTCTTTGTATAAGCTTTGATACATTTTTAATGGCCCAACATGCTATCTAATTTGAGTACAAAGTACACTTGAAAGGAATGTGTGCTTTGCATAAGTCGCATATACTGTTCTATTAAAATAAATTAGGTTCAGGAGGTTGGTAGTGTTGTTCAGATCATCTATGTCTTTACGATTTTTGCCTAGTTCTTATGTCCATTACTAATAAGGTGGTATTAAAATATACAACTATAATTATGGATTTCCTCTTTTTCCCTTGAATTCATACAATTTTTGCTTCTTGTGTTTGAAACGTTTATTATTAGGTGAATAAACATTTATGACCGCTATGTCTTCT
Organism: Eulemur rufifrons; assembly: GCF_041146395.1. Taxonomy (NCBI): domain Eukaryota; kingdom Metazoa; phylum Chordata; class Mammalia; order Primates; family Lemuridae; genus Eulemur; species Eulemur rufifrons. Next base: position 110,918,307 of record NC_090984.1, on the reverse strand, counting down.
AGTGAATTTATTTCTTCATTATTATGAAATGTCCCATCTTATCTCAAGTAATTCCCTGTTCTTGCAGTCTGTTTTAGCTATAATTAATGTAGCCACTGAAGCATTCATATTCTTATAGTTTATATGATACATATAATTTATTTTAAACTTACCTGTGCCTTTACATTTAAAGGCATCTCTTACAGGGTAGTTGGGTCTTCTGTTTTTATCTATTCTGAAATTCTGTGCCTTCTCTTTTGAATGTTTAGTCCATTAGCATTTATTATGATTACTGATAGAACTGGATTTGGTTCTACCATTTATTATTTCTTTTCTGTCCCCTTTCTGTCTTATTCTTGCTCCTCCTTTCTCCCTTTCCTAATTTTGGGTTATACAGATTATTGTTGAGCCCACAGAGAAATTTAAAATCCCTGGGTTTTACTTCATTATAGCTTGAACAACATGTTCAGTAAGAGCCAAGTTATTTTATAACTGCTTTCTTTTTTTAATTATTAATTTTCAGGTGAAAAAAATAAAATTTTGCATGTTTAAAGGAAATTGAAGGTTTTTCTCCAAGAGAAAGAGACAAAGGGAATAAATGAGAAATTCACAACCTCTTCAGAGTCTGGTTTTCTCCACACTCATCAGACAGATCATCGCTGCTATGCTGACAAAGTGCCTGCTTCCCCCAGCTCCTGCCTCCTCCCCAACTCTCCACCCTCCACTGACCATCACAGCTCTGAGGCTTTGCTCTTTTCTCCATTTAAATTCCCTTCCTCTTTGCACAATGAATTCCTAGGGTTTTTCAAGATCCACTTTGCATCTTTTTCCTCCTCTATGACTATTGCTCTATCCTTCATCACGGCAGAGATATTAATAGTTAATGCCTTCCCTGCAAAAGCCCACAAATGCTGTGGACAACTTGAACAATTGGTACATTTTATTATAACATATTATGTACTACAACTGGTACTTCTTTGAACCTTTTATGTAATGAGCTTGTAGAGACAGTGGTATTTTCTTGTGATTTTCCATTTCTTCAACATCTAGACTGCTTGCAGTCAATAAAATTGTCAGATGAAAATAACGAATTGTAGATTAAGGATCATTTATAGTTCCTTTACACTAGAATGGGATTTCCAAGAAACACGTAATAGGGATATTATGGATGAAAACTTCACAGTGGTGGTCAACTGGGGTGTAGAGAGGAGAATGTTTAAGAGGGTTTTGGTAGAGAGATTTAGCTATTGAATAAATATGGGGCATATCAGGATAGGTAGTAGGAAATAAAGGTGCCGTGTAAATTCTAACATCTCTATACTTTCTCAGATAAACCAATATTTCCAAGCCACTCCAAGAACTGTTACTGATGCATTAGGAGTAAGGGTTTTCTAAGAAACATATTTTCTTACCTTACAAAATTTTCATTTCTTCAACAGGTAATTAAAAACCAAAAATAGAGAAACATAATCATTTATTTATATATGAAAATTATGCAATGTGTGCACAAGTCTTTTTTCCCCTTTTGGGTATCTCTGACTTTCTTTCAAATCAGATTTTTAAATCCATTCCCATTTTTATTTTGTGTGCTTATGTGTTTGTAGGTATCTCTGGGTGGAGGAAGCAAATTTGCATTTTTCAGAGTCACAAATTCTTGCACCTGGCTCTAACTAAATTCTGTCTTAACATCCAGAGGGAAGTATCATCTTTTCCCCAAAAACCCCACTGAATCATATACCAACATTCCAGACTAACTGCCTGGAAGTTGGCTGATTCTAAACTTTAAGAATAGGACTATACAAATTTCCACTTTGTTTTTCTGTTCTCCTTCATGTATGTCTTCTCAAAACACAAACACTGTATATTTTCTCCTCCCTATGTCTCTCTTTGTCTCTGTCCCTGTTTCTCTCTCTCATCAAAACTAAGGTTTTTGATGTTTGTATGCTTAATTTTAATCCATGATCTTTATCCACAAATAGATTGCTAATATTGCCATGGGCTGTGCCTTCTCTGGGATTCAACTTCTAAAGCCCTATAGTTAGAGATAACTGACCTCCCCAAATTCTTAAACTAGCCTGTGTGTTTCATAAATGACCTTCCCACTCAGGAAACCACAGGTGTTACAGATAAGGTGTCTTTGTTATTTGGTGGTTGTAATTTTTTTTTTCTCTTTCTAGAGCTCTTACAATTGAGTATTTCATTGCTCTATCCCAGCAGGAACCCATAAACACCAACACAGAGCATTTAAATCAATCTGAGAGAACAAGGCTTCCAACTGTAACTTTTCTAAACTTAAAATATATTGTTAAAGGCTATAAGAAATCCACTGCATTCCTTGTATAGTTTTATGAATGTCACAGAAGTTAAGTGTCTCCTGACTCTGCCAGTGGGTAAAGCCTCTAGGCCATTGCCAAAATCTTGTAGTGCAGCAGATGGCAGATGTAGAAAACAATAACATACAATGGGGATCCAGGCTGGTTCCCTAACCTTTCATCACCAGAAATCATTCTCATTGTTTAACTCTGCATCTGCAGCCTATTTACATGGGAGAATTGACTCACCGAATGTTTATGATGTGCTGAGCTGGAGCAAGACAAAAACTGCTCAGAGTTTTCTCAGATGACCATTCCAACTCCTAGGTTAAGGTCAGTGTTTTTAGATTGTGGTGGTATTATTGTGTGAGGAGGATGCTCTGTGGCTAGAGAGTGCTCTGGCTCAGGCTTCAGAAATTGGAAGAAAAGGCCAGTGGCAGCAGGCAGGTGAGACATGCTCTATATAGTTGGGGGGATACAGCAGTGGTGAAAAGCAAGAACAAGAACATGGCGAGTGCTTATATATGGCTCTGAACAATAGCGGCAACATGGCATGGGAAAGTGCAATCACATGGGTTCACATAGGAGATAACACCTTGGCTACATGAGTATGCTGACTCATGCCTCCCTAGAAGGTCAGCTATTGGGGGGCTGGGGGGAGGGCACTGTGACAGTCATCTTAGTTTGGCCTAAGAAACCTGTTGCCTATACAAATGCATTTTCCCTTACATTCCACCACCTAGGTAATAGGTTTCCCGGCTCACACCTGGGCCCATAGGGAGGCTCCTTGTGCACAAAGGCCACAACAACAATACAGGGAATAACACAGTATTACCAGACCACAGTCAGTAGCTCCTGACACTAAAAGGGTCAAATGCCAGGAGGATGAGAGACGTTCCCACCATTGCTGTAGTGGGTCTCCAGTCAACTGTTGGTTGCCCTGTACTTCACCATCAACTTCCTTCAATGCAAAGGAGATACCCTCCTGGTGATCAGGTATATACACAACATTCAGTGTGTGTGACTGCACATGTCCCTCCTTGAGCTGCAGTGAGGAGATCAAGGGCCATGTGGTTTTGCAAAACTACCTTTCTCATCTGAGTGACCTCATCCATCAGGAGGTTTGATTCAGGGCCCGAGCAGTATGCTCCGCTAAGGCATTCACTTCTATCTCTACCTTAATGGCTCCACTCCAGGGGAAAAGATAGCTCCCAGGTAGAATCACCATGGAGTGGGTTTCACCTGGTGCCAGCAGGAGAACACAGCATTCCAATTATATGGTTTCTTGGTAAAGGTGGGAGAACCTTCCCCAGGACATATGGCCATCCCCACATACACTTCAAGTGCACCTTCTCATTGAACGAGCAAGAAGATAAAACCACCCATACTGGGTGGTGCCCTCCTAGCCAACCTTGGGCTTTCCATGTAGGTAACCAGACAGTGAGGCCCTTATACATGGCCCAGCTATCAGTGCAGATATGCAAAGGGAACCGTTCATACTCAACTACAATCCATACGGCATGCAATTCAGCCCATTGGCTGCTCTTCCTGTCCCCCATTTCAAACTAAATTTCATCATGATCCAACTGGACAGCCACTGCTGTCCACTGGGCTAAGGGGCCATGACTGGATCCATTGGTATACCAGGCCTCTGCTGGAGGGGGACCCCATCCTTCAAAGTATGGGCTCTCTTCCATAGGTATTACTGTGGTCTGAGTGTCAGCTTCAGACACAAATTCAACAGGACCCAGTACTGTCTGCAACTCTGAAGTTAAAGGGCTGGAGCTGCACTCTGCTTGTTGCTCCAAATAAGCTTCCCACTTCACCAGAGTGGGTGTTTGGCTACCCCTGATCATGGGCTGGTTATCCATGACCTCACCCATCCCACTATGGAGTACGTGGTGTGCACCAGTACCTTAGACTGCCCAGTTACAGCTTCAAAGGCCTGAAGGGTGATATACACAGCCGCCAGGTGCTTTTCCACTAAGGAATAGCACTCATGGGGGACCCTTCCAAGTCTGGGACCAAAATCCAATAGGGACTCACTGCTTATGCTGGCATTGCCACAAACCCTAGCCCATCCCTCTTGAGTTGACTGTCACATCAAGGTCAAACGGCTGTGAGAGGTCTACTGCTTGTAGCATCTGGGCCTGTACAACAAACCCCTTGGCTACCATAAAAGAGGCCTCTGCCTCCAGGGACCAGTCCCATTGTGCTCCCTTTTTATACAACTAATGCAATGCCTGCAATAGTTGGGCCAAGTGGTGAATGAATATATGTGAATACCCAAAAAGCCCCACAAACACTTGTAACTGTTTCACTGTAGTGGGTTGGGGAAATCTTATCTATAACTGCCTCGGCGATTGTTTTTGCCTTACCTGACCAGACAACACCCAAGAATTTGATCAATGAGCCAGGTCCCTGGACCTTGGAGTCATTCACCGCTCAACCCCATTGTTCCAACGAGGTTCAAAGACTGGCAGCGGCTTCTTCTAGATCTGTAAGGCAATCAGAGGTTAACATTATGTCATCAATATAATGAAACAGAAACACTGAGGATGGCCAACTCCTGTGATTCTGTGCCACCAAACCATACGGTTGGGCTGTGGAGGTAACCTTGCAGTAGCACCACAAATGTCCATTATTGTCCTTCCCACGTGAAGGCAGACTGGTCTTGACTGTCCACAGCTATGTCTGTGTTGAAAAGGCATTGGCCAGGTCCACTACATAGTGGTACTGTCTAAGCACCAAAGTCAGTTGATCCAGCAGATCCAGTATAGACAGCACCATGGCATGCAGTGGGGGAGTTACTTTATTCAGCTCCCGGTAGTCCACTGTCATTCTCTAAGTTTCATCTGGTTTCTTAACCCACCAAACAGGAGATTTGAATGGACTATGAGCCAGGTGCACTATGTTGGCCTTTTCCAGCTGCAATATGGTTTGTGAAATTTCTCCGTGGCCCCCGGGGCAAACGATACTGTCATGTGCGTACCACAGGATGAGGTGTGGACAGAACCTGCGATGGGTGATGGGGGTGGCCACACACCACCAGATTCACAACCCTAACACGGAGCCGGAACTCACCCACAGAGGTGGCTAGGATTAAGCCACGCAGAATGTCAACACCCAGAATATATTCCTTCATGAGGGAATACAGACCCAGCCTAGGGGACAAATGCCCTATCCCTAATGGAATAGTCACTTGCTTAATTTCAACAGTTTGCCCACCATAGTTGTCTACGTAGGCTGTCTGTCCAGCAAACCACTCAGGGTTTCCAGAGATTAGGGAGCAGCCAGCTCCCGTGTCCACCAAGGCCAAAACCCACTGCACATTCATAGGGAACCAATGAAGAGCAAGTTCCACATGGGGTCTCTGGTCATCCGGGGTCCCCTCAAACCAGGTTTCTTGGCCTAACCCCTAGTCTATATCAAAGAGGGGAGTTTTAACCATAAAATCTTGCAGCTGCATATTGCGGGTCTCTTTGTCGGGTGTCTCAGTTCCCACATCTCGGGTGCTTTCATGAATTGCTGGTGGAGAGCCAGCTGATTCCACTAAGCCAGCAATATCTCATAAGGCTGTTTATCTATCTTCTCCTTATCTACTGCTAGTAGGAGGTCTGGCCACACCTGGGTTCGAGACACCTTCTGGGGCCCTTGTACTGCTTTCTTCTGCAGGGGGTCCCTGAGCCCTTCTTGGGTCCTTGTAGCACACATACTCGTCCCTTCCCTCCTTTCTGCTCTTTGGCATCTCCCAGAGCTGCCATGGCAGTGGTGACCTCATGTAGCCTCTTCCCCATATACGGAGTGGGCAGAGCTGCCAGGGAGCCAAACCAACTGGGATGCTGTGGCTAAGATTAGGTCGCGCATGCGTGTAGTGAAGCACTCCTCATGGGGCTCTGTCAGTTATCTACTGCAATAATGGCTTCACACATTCCCAACTCCTGAAGAATCTAAATGAAGTCCCTGTATGAAGTCCATTGACTCACCATTTCCAGTAGTTCTCCGGTGTCATCCCATACTGTGCGGATGGCAGCCATAAATCATTCAAGCAAAGAGTGGGCGCCCTCGCCATGGCGGCCACTTGTCTGTAGCTTTTACCTCAGGGAAGGATGTATAGTTACGGATGCCAATTGCGCCATCTCCCTCAGGGAGCTCAGGATACTGTCGGTCCTTTCATCTGATAAGCACAACAACCAGGCAGGCACAGTCTCCTCAGGGCATTGTGCTGTGCTGTTTCCGCAGCTCCCGCCGCCCCCAGCGGGTGTAGGCAGAGTAAGAGATAGGCTGCCTTACTTTAGGCGCTGGGCCACTCCCCGGGTCCCATGGGCTGCGCATGCTCCAGTTTCTGTTTTACGACTGGGCAGGCTCTCAGCAGAGAGCCGTCCCCCACCCCCAGTCTCCTACATACTTGTCATGTCAGCGTCCAACATTGGATGGCTCCATAACTCTTTCTCCAACTCCTGCAGGTGGGCTCCCAAATTTTCCTCTATCTTTTGTAACTCGGTTACCTGGGCTTCTCACCTCAGGGCATCTTTATGCTGCTCCCAGAGAGCTGTAAGGAAGACCCAGCCCACCAGCTGCTCCTCACTCCCTAGGCTGCAGCGACTCCTCCAAGGCCCTCAAGGCCTTTCCCAGGGCAGCAGGCATACATTCTACCTGCTCCCCCCCATCCAGTGGCAGGAGCCCACAGTATAAGAACCGCTGCCACTGGCTGCCACCAGCCCATAGGCGGCCACATGTCCTCCCCTGCTGGGGTGGAGGGAACACTTACCCCTCCGTCCTGCTGGACTACGCCAAGTGTGAGGAGGATGCTCTGTGGCTAGCGAACGCTCCGGGGCAGGCTTCGGGAATCGGAAGAAAAGGCGAGTGGCAGCAGGCAGGTGAGACGTGCTCTTTACTGTCTGGGGGATACAGCAGCGGTGAAAAGCAGGCCAAGAACATGGCCAGAGATTATATGTGGCTCTGAACAATAGTGGCAACACACCGTGGGAAAGCGCGGTCACTTGGGTTCACACAGGAGATGACACCTTGGTTACCAGAGAATGCTGACTCATGTCTCCCGGGAAGGCCAGCTGTGGGGGCGTGGGGGGGGGGGCAGGAAAAACACTGCCACGATCATCTTAGTTTGGCCTAAGAAGCCTGTTGCCTATACAAATGCAATTTCCCTTACATACTGTTGTTATTTTTTTTTTTTTTTTTTGGTTGTTAGTCCCTAATGCACTTTGAAATACAACTCTTCAAATTTGAACCCTCAAACGTAAAGTCATTTTATCTAACTTCCTCTGAACTTGTGATCTTACAGCTGTTGGATAAATCCACTGTAGCCAGTATCACAATAGTCACAGGATATTATGAAAGCTTGTGCTCAATTTTCATTCTTCCTGTATGAAATATAACAAGAACCTTAATAGTCAAGTGAATTCTGTGCTACCTTGGGAAAAGTTCTCTCTGGAAACACATAACTGATCAGGGAATCAGACACTTGGAGAAATGGATTGAATGTCTCCATTTCCAACTTTGCTACTGACCCCATAAACAATCTCAGGCAAATTACTTAAATTTCTTCCCTGAAGCTTCCCTTTTGTGAAATGAAAACATGTTTATTTATTATTTTTATCACATGCTGGTCACAAGTTAGTTACATTCATTTTACCAAATGATCTGGCAATACCAAGTTCACTTTGGCGGTAATGCTACATTGCAGCTATATTGATCATGTTATAACAGGAAGTAATCCCCTTCAACAGGGTGCAGATGGGTGGGAAATACAATGATAGAGAATTTGCTATCCTTTAAACCACGTGGCTTTCTGGACCTATACTGCTAACATCTAAATTCCCAGAAGCAACAGTGGTCATCCATTAGAAGAGCTATGGAAATCAAGGCTGAATATATAGGATCCCAGAGAAGAAATTAAGACTGCACAAAAAAATTAGTGATTTTTGTATTATGTAGAATCAACCCCCCACATTTACTTTTAATATAAATGTATACAAGTTGGTGTTACAGGCTAATAAATTATTACAAAATGAAGAATCCCTTAAATCAATATCCAAGTCAATAATAGAAATTACCAAAACTCTTAGGAAATCCCTATTGGGCAATCCCATAATCACTACCAATAGCCTTACTCCATCTCAAAACATAAATTGCTTATATATGGAATTTTATAGTGTGTCGCTTTTGTGTATATCTTTTAACCTCATTGTGGAATTCATCTATGTTATTGCATTTAGTAGTTAATTATTAGTTTTTATTAATTGAATTCCCATTAAATAAATAAATGAAAATTTACATTATCATTTTATTTTTGGACATTTGATAGTTGTGTTATTTGGGGAAATTTTATGTAACCCTGCCATGTATAATTTTAAACATTTTTGGAGACATAAGTACATGCATTTCTGTTAGGTACCTACATAGTTACCAAATTGGATCACAATGTATGTGTATGGTAAACTTTAGCTGGTACTGCCAAATAGATTTCCTAAGTAGTTGGACTGGTTTACACTCAATCAACAGTGTGTAGTGTTATATTTTTTTTTCCAATTTTGCTAAAACTGATTATTCATAATCATTTAAATTTTACTTTTCTGGTAAGTGTTTAATTGTATATCACTGTAGTTTTAATTGTCACTTCTGATGACCAGTGGCTAGCTTTTGGCTCTGTTGATTATCATTTTATATGTTTTTTACTATGTCATTAATTTCTCTCTAACATTTATTTTCTTCTCTGTCTCTTTTTAGGATTTATTTTAATGTTCTTTTTCTAGCTCTTTTAGGTGGAATGTTGATTTTCGATCTCTCTTTATTGATATTATATATACATTGGCATCTAAGAACAGTTTAATTGAATTGTACGCATTTTGAAATATTGCCTTTCAAAACTGCAAATTAGAGTAGTTGTACAACTTCTTTAGTGTACAAGTTATTTAGAAGTAATCTGCTTTCCTTACGTCCAAATATTAAGAACTTTCTAATTATCTTTTTCTTATTGGTATTCCACTCAGCTTAGAGGATATTCTCTTTATGATTTCAATCTCCTGAAATTTGTTAAGAATTGTCATATGGCTGAAGAAAAATTCAATGCCGATAAATGGCCTCCCTTTACTCTGAAGTTGCATACAGCGCTATTTGTGTCTTCTTAGTCATGTTATTAGTCATGGTATTCTAATCTCCTATATCCTTATGAATTTGGTTTTCTTGTTCTAATACTAAGACAATTATATTAAATTAGAACACTAAAATTGTGGAGATTTTTAATTTTTTTCTTTTAATTCTGTTAATTTTTTATATATTTTGAGGATATAATAAAAGAACCAAAAGAGATTGGAATTGCTATATCTTCCTTGTAAGTTGAAATTTTTTTCATTATTGATTACTCCTTCTAGTTTTAATGGGTCTCACCTTAAAGTATTTTTAAAATTTATTTTGATCTGATAATAGCATGACTAATCCAGCTTTTTGCTATTGTTTTGTATAAAGGCTACATCTTTTTCCATGATTTTACTTTCAGATTTTTTTATCTCTGTAAGATTCACTATTGTTGAAATTAATTTTACATATACTCTAACAATCATATTTTAATTATAATATTTAATCTGCTTATCTTTAATGTTTTAAGTCATATATTTGAAATTAATATATACTCTACTATTTATAATCCTTCCATGTTTTATGTTTCTCTCCAATATTTTAAATTAGTTTATTTCATTTCCCCTGCTCTATTAGTTTATTATTTATACATTATTTCACTATCATTACACTCATTATCCTCAGTATTGCTATAGGTTTGATCTATGAAAGTCTAATATAATTTTACACTTTTATTCTCTTCCAAACAATTCAATACATTAGAAAACTTGAAATCCATTAATTCTATTACAACCATTAATGGTCTATGTTAAACTCCACTAAGGCCAGGTGCAATGGCTCACACCTGTAATCCTAGCACTCTGGGAGGCCGAGGAGGGAGGATCGCTCGAGGTCAGGAGTTCGAGACCAGCCTGAGCAAGAGCGAGACCCCATCTCTACTAAAAAATAGAAAGAAATTAACTGGACAACTAAAAATATGCAGAAAAAATTAGCCGGGCATGGTGGCGCATTCCTGTAGTTCCAGCTACTCCAGAGGCTGAGGCAGAAGGATTGCTTGAGCCCAGGAATTTGAGGTTGCTGTGAGCTAGGCTGACACAACAGCACTCTAGCCCAGTGCCTGGGCAACAGAGCGGGACTCTGTCTCAAATAAATAAATAAATAAATAAACTCCACCAAGTTATGATCATTGTTGTTCTTGTTTTGTTTATGGTTTTGTATTGTTTTATATAGTTAGTATTATTTTTTAGATTTACTCTACAATCACACTTTCTTTCCTTTATGTACTTCTGAGATTCCTCTGTGCTTTTTCACAATGTACCAAATAGCTGTTTTGTTCTTCTTCATATTTTGCAAGGTTTTATATCTCAATGCTTCAAGTTGGATTGTTTTTCCGATCTATATTCTGGTTGACTAATTTTTTTTCAGCCATATTACTGTATTATAAAGCTGACTCATTAAATTCTTAATGCCAGGTATTATTTTGTTCAGTTATTAAACTTGAATTTTTTTATTTGACTCATTTTTATAATTTCCAGATTGTATTGAAATATTTCATGCTATCTTCACATCTTTGATATATTGCTAATAAATATGTTAATATTTATTTCAGAAAATCCTAATTCTGGAGCTCTGGTGGGTCTGTTCTAGTATCTATTATTTCTCAATCTTTTCTTTTATACATACATTCTTTAATTTTTATCTTTTTTTGAGACAGAGTCTTGCTTTGTTGCCCAGGCTAGAGTGCCGTGGCATCAGCCTACCTCACGGCAACCTCAAACTCCTGGGCTCAAGCGATCCTTCTGCCTCAGCCTCCAGAGTAGCTGGGACTGCAGTCATGCACCACCATGCCCGGCTAATTTTTTCTGTATATTTTTAGTTGTCTAGATCATTTCTTTCTATTTTTAGTATAGACTGGGTCTTGCTCTTGCTCAGGCTGGTCTCGAACTCCTGACCTCGAGCGATCCTCCTGCCTCGGCCTCTCAGAGTGCTAGGATTACAGGCGTGAGCCACCGTGGCCGGCCCTTTAATTTTTATATATCTGATTATTTTCATTTGCATGTTGGGCTGTGCAAAAAGAAATTATAGGTATGTTTCTTCATAGACGACATATTTTCGCTTCAGTCAGGCAGTTAGGTCAGGGGAATTTTACATTATTCTAGTTGGGCACTGATGCAATTCAATGCTGGCCTGCAGTTCCTTTAAGGGCTACCCTATTTCCAGTTTACTTTTACAACTAGAATCATTTTGTTTTTCTGGGTCCCAACCAAAAGCCTGAGATGTTTTGTAGAGATTCACCAACTTTCTGGTCTTTGAGCCCCAATTTTAAAATTTCTTAATGTCATGAACTTGTCAAAATTTCTGCTCAGGTTCTAAATTTGACAGCTGCCACATACAAATCAACAAATTCTTCTAAGAAAGTAATAAAGCCAAATGTTGAGCTCATTACTATGGGTTTCCCTTCCCTGGATGATCTCAGAGCTATATGTTTTAATGGTATGAGTATTATTCTGATGCCTTTAAAATAATTTTTAGCATTATTTTCAGTGTTTATAGTTTACAAGGGAAATCTTAATCCAAAATAAGTCAGTTTCCTATTTCTAGGAGAGAATTGACCTTCTTAGACTTTTTTAAAAGTTTTACTTAGTAGCTTTGATCATATTGGTCAAGGTAGTTTGAGTATAAATAGTTCATAACAAATGGGGAAAAATTTGCTACAGTATAATAAAAATAGACTTTTGCTAATTATTCATGAAAAAAATATCCACTTAGAAGTAGAGCTTTCCTTATGCCAAAAGTTAGGACAGTCTCTAAGTTAATATCTTCCATTCAAACTTACAACAATTAGGAAAATGACATTTTTAGTCTGTTATATGTAGATTAAGTTTCCTATAAAGATATGTAGAAGTCCTAATCCTAAATATACTTATTGATAAATAGTGCCTTTGCAGATGTAACCAAGTAAAAATGAGATCATTAGGGTGGACCCTAATCTGATATGATTGGTGTCCTTATAAGAGTAAACAACCATGTGATGACACTGACACACTTAAAGTCAACCAAGTGAAGATGGAGGCCAAGATAAGACTATGTGGCCACAAGCCAAGGGACTCCTGTGGCTACCAGAAGTAAGAGAACGCAAGGAAGGATCTTCCCCTAGAGGCTTGGGGAGGGGGGTGTACATGGCTCTGCCAACAACTTGACTTCAGATTTCTAGCATCCAGAACTGTGAGAGAAGACATTTCTGTTGTTTTAAGCCACCTAGTTGAGATGCTCTGTTATGGCAGCCCTAGGAAATGAATGTGCACTCATTCTCCAGGGCTAATACATACAGATTTGAGAGCACGCATTGGAAACTGTAAATTCACTAAAAATTTTACATTGCATGGATTTGAGAAAATATAGAACAAACAAATGTTAAAGTAATATATGTATGAAATTCTGAATTTTGAACAATTGTAATAAAGAATCAGAGAGGAAATAATAGGAATCTTTGTGTAAAAGAGCAATAATAATAATAAACAACTTAAATAGATTCAGGAAAATACATAAATTCAGACCCACTTCTGGCTAAGAACTTTTTCAACCATGCTGTAGGTAGACTAGTCTATTAATTATGGTTTATTAAACCTAAAATATGTGTTTAGGTTAACAGTTTAACAACTTACATATGGTTCATTCCATCATGTATATTCCATAATTTCAGTGGTTTTCTCTATATTTCCAATTGTCAGTGCTGCCAGTGAACCAGATGGACCATATTGACAGTTGTACTCAGGATTCTGGTGCCCAGAATAAATAGGTCACTCGAGAAGCATTCTCACAGAATTGGGACAAAATAAGTACTCTAACTTTACGGACATGCCACATATTGCAAGTTGAAACTCCAACTTGCCTGAAATAGGGTAGAGTTCACAAACAGTCGAATGCATTAATAAATGTTTAGACATTTTTACAGAAAGTTGTGGGCCATGCAGTCATTTTTATATTTTCAAAATGTTCAACTCATTTTGCTTTGCTCTTTAAATATATTCAGAAGAAGGAAAAATTGTATACATAAGGAGACATTTTGTCTTTCATACTCCACACACGTTTCAAATTAAAAATGTCTTTTTTGGAGGATGCATTATTTTTTGGAAGGCTATTTGACTTCTTTCTTTTTCTTCCTTTCTTTTTTTACTTCTCATTTATTTTCTTTAATATACTTTCTTATTTTCTTCATTTATTTCTTTTTCCTATTTTTTCCAAGTACATTTTAAATGGACATGCTCCCCCCACCCCGATTTAGTCTTCACAAAATATTATGAGACCTCAGCAGGTGATTATTTTAAGTTGATCGTAACCAACAAAAAATGAGATAATACCTTTGTTCAGAACCAGGTAAATTATTTTTATACAATGACGTTCTCAAACAAAAGTGTAAAATACATGAATCTATGACAATTTAATCACAACAGCTTTTATTCAAAAAACCTCAACCTTCTCTTATTTGTTATATTTGGGTGTTCATTTCCTTGCTATGTTTAGCTTCCATTGCCTCTCTTTAATGGGAGGAATAAAACACTGACAATCTTAATAATACTGCTGCAGTTTTCACTGTTAAAGATTTGAAGATTATAGAGATGACATTTTTTATACTGAGAGTTAAATTATGAAAATCACTCAATGACATATCAGAGGACTGATGTTTCCCTATTCCCATCACCTGAAGGATAATAAATGGCTCCTAAGCCACCAGGATTTGAATGACTTTTCTATTAAATATGACTAAATAAAGAGAACACATTTATACATATTCTGATTGGTCATCCCCAACAAAACCCAAGGAAAAATGATATAGATCACTAAGGCAAACCACGATAATTTTCATCCAAACACTTCCCAGTGGGGATAAAACCCACCTACAATTTTACCTCAAATATGGAGAGAGAAAAGGACATTTTAGCCAAAAGTCCTTGGGCATTTGTGGTCCCATGGGGGAGGCCATCACTGTTACAAGAAAGATGCCTCAGTGTATCTTCACTTGATGCCACCAAGCAATGCATTCCTGCATCTCCTCTTCCTCTTTTTCTTATTCTATACTTGGCAAGAAACATCCCGATTTGCCTCCCTTATGAAACTCGGCTTCAGAAGAGATGGTATAATGGTGAGGGTGAAAAGATTATCCTAGGCATGCCCATAATTAATTTTTTCATAAAAACATTTAGATATACTTATGAACACAAAATTTGCATTCTATATGTCTGTACAAAAATTACAATATGAAATGATTTTAATAATCTAGACCATAAAGACCATGTAGATTGCAATGCTTTGCAAATTGTAGGAAATCAACAAATACTTTTTATATAAAAGAAATGACTGGTGAATTGATGTATTTGATATCGTCTTTGTTTTACCAAGTGCAAATATGATTTCTAGGGAAAATAGTTATTCGTTATTTTGGGGAAAGGGAAAAAAAATGGGACCAAGGTATTATAGTAAATATAATACTTTGCAGCCACTTAAGCGGTTGTTGAAGTGCACATTTTCTTCTCATATTAACTGTCAAGATTGGCCTTACATAAACTCACACAAGGTTTTAAGTACCTTGCCCCAAGCTGCACAGCCATTATGTGGCAGGACCTGAATTTAAACCTGGGCAAATGGGTTTTTAACTACTTCATTGCAATTGCCTCAGATATTAACATATCTAATTTATATTCTTCTCCTTAAGTTAAAAATTTGTAATTTGCCTAGAATTAACCTTCTGTACTAAATTCCTGCTATTTTAAGGCAGTTGTTTTCAACACTGCCAGAACATTCAAAGACAAGAGTATTAGATTTAAAGTCTTGATAAACAGAAAAAAATCATGTTACCATTCATACTTTTCATGATTTTAATATCACTCCTCAAACCAGAAAATTCTTCTGAAAACTGACTAGGCATTACTACAAGTTTTCAAAGCATCGGTAATGTTGTAAAATTATTGGAAGTCCAAATCATAAATGTGTAAAATGCCAACATTCCTGTTAAATGACTAAGACCTAGTTAAATCAAGTCTCATTCAGGGAAAAATATAATAATCAAATGTGAGTGATTGAGCTGGTAATTAAAGGCCTCCACTGTGTCCAATTTTTAAACACCTGAAAGCAAATTATTCTCTAATTTAGCATTAATGCTGACAAGAGATGGAATAAACTTGTTCACATTAGACAGGCCTACTGCTGGGGGGGAAATAAATAATAAAAACTTAAGTATTTTTCAGTACCGAAGACCAGAGAGACAACTTACAGATTCTCACAGAGGATAATCAACCATGTTTCTTTCTCGGCTAACTACAGAATATTCTTCTCTATTCATTTAATAACAAAAGAGAGACTATAATTTTCCATACTAAATCAAATATAATTTAATGTTACTGTTTCTCTCTGTAGCAAATTTAAGCCAAAAAATAAAATAAAATAAAATAAACAAAATAATTTAATGTCAGTGAACTAACTATTTACAGTATTTACTATTTCAAGTTGCACTTTTCCACCATGGTCTGGCTGGGATTTATTAAATCTCCCTAAGTGGAATGGACTTATGGTCTGAAATCCTACCAATTGAAATGTCAGACCAAAGGCAATGCCTAGTTATTTTCTGCTACACATAAGCAACACTAAAGTCAGTGCACAAAAATTAAGTTAGTGAAACATCATATTAATAAAAGCAGTAAAGATATGAAGATCTGGTCATTCCCACTTCCCTACTCTGCCCACAACACTGCTAAGGGGTGACAGCTGTCCTATGTCCCCTGTGCTCCATGACCAAAACAGCCTGGTAGGTGGTAGCAGAAGACTATTAGACAATATGGGCTAGGAGTTGAAATGAGAGCAATATTAGCAAAAGGAAGCCAGAGTCGGGCCTCAACAATCTGAAACCTTCTCAGGGTTTGGCTTATGCATTTGCTTGTTTGTTTGTTTAGTTTTTGTTTGTGCATCTGTGTTTCATATTTATGGGCTGTAGGCAGCTTCTCCTGGCTTGCATAGACCCCATGCAGGAGCCCTACACCTTTCCTGAAGCCAGTTCAGTTTTACTTTCATAGTCACTTGAGTAAAGTCAAGTCTACATAGATTATCCGAGGTCGGTTTGTTTATTTATACAATAAGCATGCTTAAGCTTTATTTCATGGTTTTTCCATTTTTGGCTTTATAGTCTAGTCATGTGCTTGGGGACTATAGCAATGGCTTTGGATATGTGGCCCCTGGGACAGACTTGGCTTGGGGGATTAGAGGTAGTCAGGCTCGGAAAGCCCAGACATTTTCTTTGCACAGTGCCCTTCTGCCAGCAGTAACTCTTGGCTTTGAAGTTCTCCCTCTGCTTCCCTTAGGGGAAGGTCAGTTGGCTACAAGAGCATATTGTGAATCTATCTTTAGGACCAGCTTGCTTCAGGAAGACTAATAGCACCAAATGGATTTTTTTGCATGCTGGAATTGGGTAACTAAAAGAACAAGACTAGAAGCAATAGCACTATTCCTAGAAATAGGAGCTGTATTGTGCACCTTTGTCTGTGTGTACAAGGAAGAACACTTGCCCCAAATCAGATTCTCTTGGCTTAGGCCAGGGATTTGCAAACTACTGCCTATTGTTTGTACAGCTCAGGAGCTAAGAGTTGTTAAAAAAAACACCACAAAACAGACAATGACAACAATAACAAAGAATATGCCAGCATGTGGCCAGCAAAGCCTAAAATATTTACTGTCTTGCAAAAAAATGTTTGTCAACCCCTGGCCTGTGGGCACCAATACTAATCAGCATTGTGAGTTGCAAATAAAAAGAAACTACCTTTGTATAATTTAAAGGAATTCTTATCAAGACCATGTAGCTCATAGCTGTTTTAGGAACTTGGTAGACCAGGTTTGAAGGCTCCAAAATAGAGGAATTTTTAATTCAGCAGTAGAGTTTGGTCACAAAAATACCACTGTTGCTATTGTAAGCCATAGACAGCCTAGCTTGTTCCACCAGTATTATCAATGGTTGATGCTTTTCCTAGAACTGCTTTGGCTGCTACTGCTAGAGATGGGACTTAAAGCCTACTGCTCTCACCACCCTCACCAACGTGGATTGCCCACCATCCCATACAACTTGCTTCTGATTTAGTAACTCTAATGGACTGGATGATTGGTGGAACCTCAGTCATCTTCCTGTGTTCAAACTGTATGGGTAGACAGGAAAATAATGAGTGCTGTCTGTGTTAGCTATTGTTGTTATTGTAGTGCTTTTCATTCCAGGTACCACAGGGGTGATTTGGTACCTTAGTAATACCACATGCAACCCAACAATTTATTACAGTAGGGGCCATAAATAGGAAACAAAAACAAGTTGGTCAAAAAGGAAAATGGATTAGATGTGCAGAAAGAAACACGGATGCCATGAGAAATTGCCTCATCCCCCAGAAAGGCATGCCTGGTGATATTTTAATTCTTGTCATAATTCTTACAAGGTTTACTTTTTCTGTCCTTGGGTTTTCATGAGATTCCCTTTTTTTTCCCAGATAGATGCTTTTTGATACAAACTGATATGAAAAGGATACATTTAAAGTCTGGTAAGTTCTAATTGGAAACATTTCCCTGTTTCTCCTCCACCTACCTCCCATGTTAATTATGAATCTTATGGCTACAAGTAACAGAAACACATCAAACAAATTAAGAAGGATTTTAGGAGTCTCCTGTAACCCAAAGAGAGGAATGATATGGTTCTTAAGAATAACTCCATTAGGATTTTGTCTTCCTATTTTTACTTAGTTTAGTTCTATACCTCAAGTTTATTTTTTTTTTGCTCAGCACAGATAGGCTTTAATACAAAAAACAAAAAACCTTGTGAATATCATGACAAGTGTTCACCTCTGGCCTTTAACTTTCACAATGTTAGCCACAGAAAAAGAAGGAAAATACGTTTTGTCTATCCAGAGACCAAAATCTTAGCGAAATGACTCACTGACCTGACTTGCATGTTCATCCACAGAATAGTCAGCTAGGGTCAAGGAAGTTAACGTTCTATCCTTGGCCTGTTTGGGGTCAAATGTTCTTCCTCATACACACAGATAAAGGTACATAATCCAGCTCCTGTTTCTAGGAATACATAATATATAGAAAAGTCATTATGTAATCATAACACAGGGGTAAGTGTCATAAAAGAGTGATGTGCTTATGCGTTGTCTAGTACACCCAGTACAAAACAGGAGAGACAAGAAAAAAAATTTTTTAACTGGATACCATACTATTCTCAGATGTGACTATTCTTAGAAGGTCCAAATAAGCCAGGTGTCTCCTTTTAATTAACGTAAGGATTTTTAACTTTAGATTTAGAAAGGCAAAGCATACATATGATTTGAGACTGGTAGATTCCACACTTTACAATGACCACCAAACAGTTTATTATGATGCTTGTAATTTAAGCATAGTGATATAATTATATTCAGAAGGACTCAGAAAAGGACTTTTCATGCTCTTTCTCCAAGAATGTGTGAAAACTCAAATCCAAATGTCATTAAAAGAATTGTCTCTGTGCTAGTATTTTTCCAGATTTCTTTTTTAAGTTGTCCAGCATTTGTATTATTCCTTCTCTGGCCAGCTGTGTCTACTGACTGTATTGTGGTATTGAAAGGGGAAATTTATTCTTCCATAATTTGGCAGAAAGAACATCTTCTGGATTAGGGTCGAATGCAACAAGAGATTCTGCCTTGGAAAGCAGCTTTGGCAGGCTTTTGCTCTCTGCATGATAGACGCATCCTTTCTGGCAACAATAGCTCATGGTGTTTCTGTTTAACTGTTCCATGGCTATGCAAAATATTGCAGAAATAAGAAGGAAGTCACTGATTCAACAGTCTGGAAGGATATCTTAGAAGAGATGACATTTGAACTAGTCTCGAAAGAAAATAAAGACATATATTATAGCTGTTTTAAGCATGTACTAACATGCCAATTTCTTGGCCAGTGCTATACTCTTTTTTACCCTGATGCTGTTCAATATTATTTTTTTTTCCATGTGAGTAGCTAAAAATTAGCTGAACTACTTGGTACAGATGTTTATTTGAGAACAATGAGGACCTAGCAAAATCTTGAATTCTGTAGCAACTTTCTTGAGATATAGGAAAACTTTCATTATAGTTAACTTGGCTCTTGATTGGTTTTAATTCAAATTCTATAAATCACCTTTTGATCTAGTAATTTTAGAATATAATTTTTTCCTAATAAAATATCAAAGAAAAATAGCTCACTTAGGAGCAAAAAAAAAAAAAAAAAACACATACTAAGAAGCATATAATGGATTATGTAGATAAAGCTGAGTAGGAAGAGATACAGATGCAAGGAGGTGTTTGAATTATCAGAAGTCACCGAGTCTTTGAGACTCTCTTGGA
Organism: Eulemur rufifrons; assembly: GCF_041146395.1. NCBI lineage: Eukaryota > Metazoa > Chordata > Mammalia > Primates > Lemuridae > Eulemur > Eulemur rufifrons. The sequence continues at coordinate 110,898,539 of NC_090984.1, read as the reverse complement.
GTTAGAATTGTGTTTTGACCTCAGCATACCAATTAAAGAAGCTGACTTTTGAGTGTTTGGTGCCTCGTCTCTTCATTTTTCTAGAGGACAAAGTTTAGAATTAGAGTATAACTCTACATAGGAAGCAAGAATTCTTGAAAGATTTTGTTTCTTTGACATAAACAAGCCCTTGACCAACAAGAAAGGAAAACCATTTCTTTTATTCAATAGTGTGTACTCGAATGTGGTATCTCAAGTTCCCTGATCAAGCAGATGGTAAAATGGGTGATACGATCCATGATCTAAACAATGTTGAATCCAAAATACACACAAAACAAAGTAAACTTCTTTCACAAACTAGTAAGACAGGGCAAGACAGGAAGTGCTTCCTGAAAAGTTTTGTGCAAGAATGGAGGCTTATTGAGCATAGACTTCCATTCATTTCTCACAAAATAGTCTCTTACACATCAATAGACACAGATCATCCAGGCCAAAATGAAAACATATGACATAATGTCCTGCAATGAATATAAGATTTTTTAGATATAGATGAAGGTTTAATGTCCTAATATAAAGACATAGCTCTAATTACCTCATGAAAAACCCTATTTGCTTACAAATCTTAGGTTAACCAAATAAATTCAGCAATGAGAGCTTAATGAATCTAGTTAGAGCTCATATTCTTGTTGATTCTTAGGAGGGGAGGTCTTTTATAATTCTCATAGGCTGTGGAATTGAGCAGAATATATTCTTTATCAATGTAGAGATGGTTTATTATTTATTTTGTTCTGCTCGTTAGTGTCTAGGCAAGGCCAAGGTAAGATAGAATTGGAAAGTTACAAAAATAGTATAATTTGTGAGGAAGTCACAGAAAAATACCTCATGGCTATAACATTCAATTCTATCACAACCACTAGTGTGCTTAGTGCCTGAAGTTCTTCAAAGTATACTTGTATTTTTTGGGTCAATAAGGTTATAACAGAGTCAAAGCTTTTGATGCACACTACAATTCTAATGATCAGGTTAATTCTATAGATATTAGACACAGATATAGATACGCACATATACACATACAAAAATACACATTTGAAAAATTACCCTGTAACTGGCTTATCTAGAAAGCTCCCAATCATAAATTAGTGGGGAGAAAATAATTAAATGTTCAATTTGATTTAATCCTGTCATAGCATAATTTAAATCTCACCTATATGTTGTATTCAATATATCTTGCTTTAAATGTCCTGTGGCTCAGATAATAATAAAACATCTTCTGGTGCCACCCACTCCCCCAATAACCTTCTTTTCAAAGGAAGATGATTTGCTATGTACATAAGTAATACATAAATGCTTGGTGTCAAAAGGCAAAAAAAAAATATTAATATTTCCTTTGAAATATCTCCTGAGGCTTACTGTATGGTTACTAACAGCACCAGATACATTTTTGAGATATTCAAAATGTTCACATCAATAAATATATGAATGTTTTATCATTAAAAAAACCCTACACAGTAACAAATGATTTCATATGCACACCTACAAAAGGCATACATATTTATGTCTTTATCAAATTTCTCCTTGGCAGAGAAAATCCTTCCAAAGATGAAGATAAAATCCTATAGATTTTAAATAACCATCATGATTGCAAATTTCTGGTTAATAGACTTTGTTTTCCACTTCTACTCTGAAAAAAAATAAAAAAAATAGAAAAGAAAAAGGAAAATTCCACGTTCCCTCCATAAGCTGCTTGGGAAACTGTTCAAGTTTCATGTAATTGTATCATTTGGTTTCATTTCTCAGCATTCAGCATAATGAACATAGTTGTGTTTTCTTGTCCACCTAGGCCCATTCTCATGGATCTCTTCCCACACACCCATGGATGCACTGGGCTGTAACTTATTGAGTAGAGTTGTATTTGCAATACAACTATAATCAGTTGTGATCTGGTCCTGTACGAACAATATTATAAAATTATATTATAATGTATGTTCCATTAAGCACAATAGCCATTTTCAAGTGTAAATTCAAAACATTTCCCATTCTGAGTTATTAGGCTTACAGGTTAGACCCACTTTAGAACAGCCTTCTAAAGTTTAGAGTTGTATTTGTGCTTATCAGAATAATCTGGCCCATTAAGGGTTTCAAATTTATTCTGGAAAATCAAGAAAACAGCTTCACTAATGTCATTTCTATTATGCTTGGAACATCGCCTGAACTAAAGCATCATGGGACTAGTCAGCCCCCACAAGTTTTGGCATTTGCCCTTTCTTCCTGGATTTCACCAGCTCTAAACTGACAAACTAGCCTAAGGAAAATGTACATTTTGGAACTGGTAGACTTTCAGTAGCTATTGTATCTCCCCACATTCAATTTGAATATTGACAATTTTTGCATAACTATTTTTTTTTCCTTTGAGTTGATAGCCACAGATTAAGTCCAACCTAACCATAAGGACTGACTGATAAGGCAAATTATTAATCCTTCTGTCCTACAATATACACCCTCAAGGAAACTCATTTACTATGAGTAAATGTTTTTAACTATCATGGTTTTATCTCCAATTCGTAAAATCTTCTCAAGTTTAACCTCAGCTGACAGCTCTTTCCTGACATCTTGGCCTGAAGATCCAACGTTTTAAATAAAATGTTCACTCTCATGTCCCCTTCAAAATGGAGTTTATCAACTTCTTCAAATGTTCCAACAGTTCAATGTGCATAGAAAACCAGGACTACCTTCAGATGAAGCTCAGAGGGCTCCAAGTCCAAATGGGATATGAAGGAAGGAGGGGAAGAAGGATGGGAGATGGACCCTGGGCATGGCAGATCACTGAGAAAGTTTAAAATAGGAGGTTGATGTTAGTGCATGCTGGGCTTTACGTTTCTGTGTCATCACTATACTCCGATATACCTGGGCACCAATGTCTATCCCAAACATGAATCTGGCTTATAGTGTCTTCTAATTGGGTACCTTTACCTATCACAAACACTGATAGGTAAATCTGTAGAATCTTCAGTTTATCCGTTACCAGGAGCAACACCCTGCCACCTGTCACCACTCATGACACCTGAAGTTAGGCCACAGAATGAGTATTATAAGGAGGAAGTTGAGCTCTTCTAACCCTTGGAAACCGGCTGAATATCATAGCCTGTATGCAATGTCTACTTTCTTTCTTTTATGTCCATCCGAAGAAACAAATACATAACAAATGGTAGGCATGTTTCTATGAATATGAGCCACTTGATTAATGAAAGACAACATCTTTCTTTTGGATGATACCTCTAAAGAATGTCTAGTTTATACTTATCTTGATACTGTGTATAATTCTCAGAGGGAGAGTCAGATAGTGTATGTTAGCTGGATACTCTAAGTACCTTGCTGTTCCTTTTCTCAACAATGCTGCTTGTCTGAATCCTTAAATCCAAGGGAAGAAGAGAAAACATGAATCAGATCAGAAAGAAATTGTCAATCTCAAAGGAAAGGTAAGGATCATTAAGGGAATTCAGGAAATAAAATATGGACATCTACCTGAAAAGGTTATACTTTGGAGATAGAGATGTTGAAGAAACTCGTGATTAAAAGGGAAGTTAAAGGCACTATCTCAGAAGAACCTGATCCTTTCTTTTCAGACTTTTTGGGCTCCTTTGAAAGACCTGCTCACACCATACCCAATGCCACCCACTGCCTTCACCAGGGTGCTTTTCCTAAAATAGAAATCTGATCATGCCATTTCCTGTTTAAAATGCTTACTAGCTCTCCACCCTCTTCAGGACAAATCCCATGATGTACTTTGGCACATAAACATTCTGTGATTTGTCCCCTACTTCACCATATCCTGCTCCAATCCAGCCTCTCACCCACTATCTCACAATTCACACTCCCCTTTCTCCTTTTAATGCAAACCATGGGCAGTGGCCTGAAGTGTCATGATTTGTAATCTGTATTTGTATCTTTTCACACAAGGCTCTCTCTCTCGCTCCATAATCTGCTTCCTCTGATTTTCTCATGGCAGCCTCCTCTTCCCAAGGCATCATCTCCTCCAGGAAGCCTTGAGACTTATAAGCACCTTGAAAGCAAACAGCATGTTTTCTATATCTTTCTGTCTCAAGGCATAGTACAATTGGGACTTAATACTCTGAGTGGAATGAATGGATATCTATTAAAGCCCAGATATTCACACCAATTCTGTCATCTCTAATGCTGCACATAAGCAACAGGTCCAGGGTCTCTCTATTATGAACCTAGGCTGTTGGCCTGATCGAAATACAATCTTTATTCTTTATTCTTTCCTTCATGTATTTCTTCTATCATTTGTAGTGGGTAGGGGCTATGCTTACACATCAAATATAATTTTTTATTACTTTACCGTTTGGCACAGAATCTAGAACATAATAGTCATTCAACAAATAATGACTGAGCAACATTTTAGGTACTATGAAGCATTTTGATGATGGAAAAAGAATAAAGAGGCAAATGAAGCTGATGTTAGACATTAATTTTACACAATCCTGCTGCCTTTTGTCTTGTGATTGTCTTTATCGTCTTTGACTATCAGCAACCAATGTATTTTTTGCTAGATAGTCTTCATTCCTCACCGACTCCCCCTAACTAATAATCAGAATTAGAATTGTTATGTCAAACAAGTGGCAAAATGATTAGTACAATGAAAACAAAGCGTTAAAGAAAAAGAGTAAGCATTCCCATTCCAAATGAAAATTATAAATTTTAGGCAATACTTGAGCGTTAGTAACGGATAATTCTAAGCTCCATGTGTTCTTTCCACTGTGATAAAATGTATTTTAAAAAAATTCAGTCTTGGAGTCATGGAGTGAATTTTATTTCTGAAGCAGAGATTGTTGTTTTATTTCTTTGTTATTTGAATAGAGAATTAAATAATAACTTTGATCCCATTAGCATCACTTGAAAACACCATGCCAGAGAGTATAATTTTTAACACATCTGCATTTTAATATTAATACCTTTGTTCTATAAGAAAAAAAGTATTTTCTTTAAGTATACATACATAAAATTATTTGATGAAATGGGCATGTTGTTTCTGGCTTCCTAATTTTCTTGATGGATCATAAGATCTATCTCTTATTTGGTCTGTCATATAATAGTTTATCTAGGTAAATAAAAAGACATGGAAACTCAGAAAATAGCACTGCATGTAAAATATGGAAAATTTCAAAGAAGTAAAAATGGACCAAGCTTAAATCTCAGAATAATTCAGAGGGAATTCAAATCCTTGTGTGGACTCATGGCAAACATTGTCGGTCTCTGTATTTTTGTGGCTCTCCTATTACTACTTCAAGACTTACATTAATATTCAACGCCGGGCGCGGTGGCTCACGCCTGTAATCCTAGCACTCTGGGAGGCCGAGGCGGGTGGATCGCTCAAGGTCAGGAGTTTGAGACCAGCCTGAGCAAGAGCGAGACCCCGTCTCTACTAAAAATAGAAAGAAATTATATGGACAACTAAAAATCTATATAGAAAAAATTAGCCGGGCATAGTGGCGCATGCCTGTAGTCCCAGCTACTCGGGAGGCTGAGGCAGTAGGATCTCTTAAGCCGAGGAGTCTGAGGTTGCTGTGAGCTAAAGCTGACACCATGGCACTCACTCTAGCCTGGGCAACAAAGTGAGACTCTGTTTCAACAACAACCAAAAAAAAAAAAAAATTCACTTATCCTTGGAATAAAAATAACATAAAAAATGAAAATCTGCAGATAACCCTAAACTTCACTGTTGTAGGTATACCAAGGACAATACTGATTAAGAACAAGTCTTTACTTTAAAGCAGATGACAAGAAAGAAAGTGGGACGTTTACAATAAAGCTTAAAATAAAGTAGGCTCAACATAGATTAAGGCTATTCCATGATCCACAAGACACTTCATATGCATAAAAGAGTCACTGGTGAGAGATTCTTCAAATTTTAAGTGACGCATTATCCCCATTAAGTGAGCTCCTACTTCTTTAGAAAAATATACATTTGTGCGCGCGCACGTGTGTGTGTGTGTGTGTGTGTGCGCGCGTGTGTGTGGGTGTGTGCGAACAAAAAAAATCATAGGAAATATTCATACTCTTCTGGTCAATAATTACAACCTTTGTTTTAAAGAATGTTAAAATATGATAACAAAATATTCATACATGATATAGGTTTTAGAAATCAGACTTCTCTTTGTAGATGACTCAATTGTAGTCCAGGAATATTAATTGATGTCTATAAGGTTATACATCTGTTTAGTGCTAGGCAGATGAAAAGTCAAGTTACATGACTTCAAGCCAACATGTCACTATATTGCTTTTATTTTAACTTAAAAAGAACCACAAAAAAGCAAATGATTTCCCCAGTTTATCCATGCCATGCTGATAAGCCATTAACCGAAGACTATGCATATTAGTAGCAGGCAGGCAGTTGTAGGCACGTGCGAAAGAATGACTGGCTGTAAAGAAACAGTCCTGGTGACCTTAGAACCTTTATAAAGCTTTCAAAGTTGTCTTATCATAACGTTTTCTGTTTGTTTGTTTGTTTGTTTTTACATTACAGCATCTTACACATTTGGATTTCTATGTGCTAATTTTCTTTTTTTCATCGTGTGTGTGTGTGTGTGTGCATGTGTGTATATGTAGTCAATAAAGTCAATATTGTCTTATTGAGCAATAACTGAAGAATATATTATAATCATGAACAAAAAATAGCACCATAATATTTTTTAAAAAACATTTTTTGAAGCATAGCATACATATAAAATACTGAAGAAATCATAAGCATATAGCTTGATTAATTTTCACAAATCAAACACACTCCTGTAAATAGCACCTAGATCAAGATATTGTTATATTTTTACACCTGTAAATATATCGTATTTGTATTTAACTTTGTAAGTGGAATTGCATTCTATGATCACATCAGCGTGTTCTTGAAGAGGATTGACAAAGACCTAAATTGTTTGAATAATCAAGACTGCATTCAGTTTTTGATTACTAACTATATTATTCAAAAATCTCTCAACTGAGCCTGAACAAAGAAAAATGTATTAAAACCAGTTAAGAACCTTTTTTCCCCACATTTCCACTTCTTCATTTAATAAATAACCATATTAGGCAGGTGCAATCCTATGTAAATAACGTCTATCTAGAAATATTTATTTGTGCCTGGGTGTATGTGGTGCTGTGCCAGTAACTATAATTTTATAGTACACATTGTACTTCTTAATCTCCTTATTAACATTTCCCAACTCTGCAGACCTAAGGTAATCCCAATATTAGGTATTTTCCATGAGTTATTGATTAGATTCTGATTGCCATTACAGAAGAGTCATCATCAAATTTTTAACTCTAGTCTACCATTCAACCGAATTTATTTCAGTAAGCTCACTTATCTCTGCCCACTGAACTACCTTGGGGTTTGCTATCAATAACAAATGGATTAATTTCCCACTCATGCTTAAGGAAAGCTCTTCCCTTGTCCCACTCATCTCTCACTAAAGTGAAGGTTTTGCAATGTGATGACCACTCCATGCTGAAGAAGGTAGTCCTGGGTTGTGACAGTTAATGGCATATGAGAAAGGTATGGAAGAACCATGCAGTAGCTGTACACACCCACCTGTAGAGTCTTCTGTTTACATACCGAGTTTTACTTAGAGGGACAAGCAAGCTGATTGACCTCACAAAAAGGAAATCTGTCTTTTATCAGTATGATTACTCTGTTGCAGTGCATTTATTTATTGATGCATCTGCTACATAAGTGTCTAGCTTATAGTAAGGGCTTAATTAACATTTATTGGATAAATACATGGTAAAAGCTGTTGTACTACCATGTTGTTTTGCAGAGAAAGCTCAGCCTTGCTTATAGACTCAAGGACACCACCACATGAGAGTGTCAAGTTACACTTGGCTTTCTTGATCTGCATGTTGAAGGACACTGCTCAACCACAATGTGACTGTATTTCCCACAGGTTTTTATTCAATGTTATGTAGTGTCACATGGACTATTTTACTTCCCCATGACAGAGATGAAGTTTAAGGTGGGTTTGAAGTATCAGATGTAAACTCCAGGCTGATTGAGCATCTTAGAACTTTGCAGACATGGAAACATTTCCCTGCAGAATCCGTTATCCTTTTTAACTCAAAAGCCTAAAACTTTCTGATGGCAACCTTATGCTCCCAAAGCATTGCAGATTATCTGTATCAATTGTAATTGTCATTGCATTTAAGAGAAAGAAAAAAATATGTTTAGATAACTACATTATATACTTCATTAAAGCAGGGAGATATAGCCTGCCTATATGCAATAATTCTGTGTTGAATAAATTGCCATCTGTTTTTAATAGACTTGCTCAACTCCCAGATTATCCAAGAGGACTTTCTGATTTCACCCTTACCTGAATCAATTTCTCCTTCCATATACTGCTATCAGTACTTTTTAATTTTATGTGAGTATCTCTATGTGTTTCTATTCTCCTTCACTAGATTTAAAGTTCCCTAGTGGTAGGGATTTCAGCTGATTTATATAGAAATTCCCTTCTCTATGATACTCATTTATAATTAACAGGTATTCATTAAATTTCTGTTGAACTGCATCTATATCGTTTCACGCTTACATTTTCATTTAAGTCAAGTGGGAGCATCATATCCTCCATTGAAAACTATGAATAATAGGAAGAATGATTCCAGAGGAAATTAATATTATAAAGTATTTTATTTCTAAGACAGTGGAAGATTTCAAATAATATTTTTAAATTACCAAATGGATATAAATTTTGTTTGACATTAAGATGTAAGACATTAATATTAGTGTTTTAATTTATCATGTTATATAATTAAATAAAATTTCAAGTGTTCAATGCTGAGAGCTATTTATCAGCCTTAGTATTACAATAAGGAGCACTATAAAGGTTAATAAGATAAAGGATCATCATATATTATTCCCAGGCCTTAAATTGCAGTGGTTTGCAAGGGTAGTAGTCAATACCAAAGAGGAAATAGAATTCTTTCTATAAGTGCAGCACATAGCATTTATATTCTTCCAGTGCAGAAAAATGAACAATATGGAATAAAAACTAGAAACAAAGTCATTGTGGAAATAGTGACTACTACATTACTATTACTACATTAATATAAAGTCAAGACTATGCTCTGCCCGTGGACGCTGCCGAGGAAGCATCCTTGAAGTCTCTCTTCCCACTGCCGTCATGTCTAAGTCAGAGTCTCCTAAAGAACCCGAACAGCTGCCGAAGCTATTCATCGGAGGGTTGAGCTTTGAAACGACCGATGAGAGTCTGAGGAGCCATTTTGAGCAATGGGGAACGCTCACGGACTGTGTGGTAATGAGAGATCCAAACACCAAGCGCTCCAGGGGCTTTGGGTTTGTCACATATGCCTCAGTGGAGGAGGTGGATGTGGCAATGAATGCATGGCCACACAAGATGGATGGAAGAGTTGTGGAACCAAAGAGAGCTGTCTCTAGAGAAGATTCTCAAAGACCAGGTGCCCACTTAACTGTGAAAAAGATCTTTGTTGGTGGGATTAAAGAAGATACTGAAGAACATCACCTAAGAGACTATTTTGAATAGTATGGGAAAATTGAAGTGATTGAAATCATGACTGACAGAGGCAGTGGCAAGAAGAGGGGCTTTGCTTTTGTAACCTTTTATGACCATGATTCTGTGGATAAGATTGTCATTCAGAAATACCATACTGTGAATGGCCACAACTGTGAAGTAAGGAAAGCCCTGTGGAAGCAAGAGATGGCCAGTGCTTCATCCAGCCAAAGAGGTCGAAGTGGTTCTGGAAACTTTGGTGGCGGTCGTGGAGGTGGTTTTGGTGGGAATGACAACTTTGGCCACGGAGGAAACTTCAGTGGTAGAGGTGGCTTTGGTGGCAGCCGTGGTGGTGGCAGATATGGTGGCCGTGGTGGTGGCAGATATGGTGGCAGTGGGGATGGGTACAATGGATTTGGTAATGATGGAAGCAATTTTGGAGGCGGTGGAAGCTATAATGATTTTGGCAATTACAACAATCAGTCTTCAAATTTTGGACCCATGAAGGGAGGAAATTTTGGAGGCAGAAGCTCTGGCCCCTGTGGTGGTGGAGGCCAATATTTTGCCAAACCACGAAACCAAGGTGGCTATGGTGGTTCCAGTAGCAGCAGTAGCTATGGCAGTGGCAGAAGGTTTTGATTATTCCCAGGAAACAAAGCTTAGCAGGAGAGGAGAGCCAGAGAAGTGACAGGGAAGCTACAGGTTACAACAGATTTGTGAACTCAGCCAAGCACATTGGTGGCAGGGCCTAGCTCCTACAAAGAAGACATATTTTAGACAATACTCATGTGTTTGGGCAAAAAAAAACTCGAGGACTGTATTTGTGACTAATTGTATAACAGGTTATTTTAGTTTCTGTTCTGTGGAAAGTGTAAAGCATTCCAACAAAGGGTTTTAATATAGATTTTTTTTTTTGCACCTATGCTGTTGATTGCTAAATGTAATAGTCTGATCATGACGCTGAATAAATGTGTCTTTTTTTTTTTAATGTGCTGTGTAAAGTTAGTCTACTCTGAAACCATTTTGGTAAACTTCCCCGAAAGTGTGAAGATAGAATTCCTTCAGGGTGTTGCCAGGTTCTATTTGAAATTCATTTACAACCTGCTTGGGTGGAGAAGCCATTGTCTCCAGAAACCTTGGTGTAGTTGAACTGATGGTTACTGTTGTGACCTAAAGTTCACCATTAAAAGGGGTCATCCAAGGAAAATGATGGAATTATTGGTTATAAAGATGATTGTTGGCATAGCCTATGCAATATACCTAAATTGAATGATGGTACCAGATAAAATTATAGGTGGGAATGAAGCTTGTGTATCAACCATTATCATGTGTAATCAATAAATGATTTAATTCTCTTGAATGAAAAAAAAAAAGTGAAGACAATGTAAAATAGTATATCAATTTTAAAACTAAAATTGGCCTTGTTTTGTTTGGAATTCCCAGTAAATATCCAGGAACTCTAATGAGTAAATGAAAGGTGAAGAAGCTTTAAGCCATTGGACCTGAATCTCCTCCACCATAATTTTCAAGACATTTTCTCCTTTAATATTTCCAAAGTGACCTGATAGTTTTATCTTTCATTACCAAAAACTATGTTTCTACCTTATTAACAAAAAAATTATTAAAAAATTTTTTTAAATGGCTTTCATTTTAAAATTTATGATTTGCCACTTTAGGAATAATTGTAATGATAAATCATTATAAAAGTAGAGGTTAGGAAGTTTCAAGTCAGGAATTTAATTTTATTATTTTTTGATAAACTGATGCCATATAGGCTTCCAAAAGAGCGAACCAGTGTTACAAAATATTTATAGTATGCTGTATTTTGTAAGTGAAGTGTGAAAACAACTGAAAACAGCACAATGCACTGGAAAATATTGCAATTCTTTCAAAACCTCCTTCTAGTTATGAACATTATGGAGATTTGAAATGTTCTCTTCCTCATGTTCTATTACTGAGTGTTTAATAGGAGGAATATATATAAAGACAAATGAAGAGTAGATGTTTAAATAAAAATGTGGGCTACTACATTTTCCACCTAACAGAAAATGTACAATTTAAAAAGAATACCTTGATTTACGATTCTATTATTTTGGAAGACTGATATACAAAAACACCTTCAGCTATAAAAAAGCTAAAAGATGATGGAAAAATAATAAAATAAAAGAAAATTCTCAAATATGCAGCTTAGCACAGAGGACAAAAACACAAAACCAGAGATGCAACCATCACTGAATCTTGAGATGATTGATTGCTATATTTAGTATTTAGGGGCCATATAGATATGCAGCACCAGGTCTGAGTCTCAAAAGTCTGGGTAGTGAAAAATAATCACTGAGAATGTACAGCTATGGATTTATATACATGAACATTCTATGAAATTCACATAAAAATAGTCCTGGACAAATTAACAGTGTTACTTGGCAGGAAAAAAAATGCAAAATTCCTTTGAAGGGATTCACCCTCTGATGAGGAGATGAAAGGTCTCAGATGCAAGAAAGAACAACAATCAAATAAAACAATAAATATATAGGCAGTGACAGAGAAATAATGACTAGATAGAAGAGTAATAATGCTTTATTAGATTAAAAATGCCTTAAAATACAATAATAAGTTATTACTCAGGAGAAGAAATGATAGCCAAAATATTTTCATGTTCTGGTAATATATTAATACCAGAGGTGGTAAAGATAATTTTATATTTTGATAAACATGCCTTTCTACAAACCATAGCAAATTGAAAAACAGAATTATAAAAATTAAGTTAGAAAGGAGAAAACAATATAAAGTAAGGGGAATCTGCAATATAAAATAAGTTCATATTTTAAAATAAAATATATCATTAATTCCATTACATATAAATGAGCCAAATATATTATGTAAAATACTAGGACAATCAACTACATTTAAAAAATTCAATTATATACTGTTCACCAGAAACACACTGTAATATTAAGTATACAGATATAAGTAAAAGGATAATAAAAAACACAAACACAAATGGGAAAATAGAATGTAACACTAAACTAAAATAAAAATATATAAACTTATGGATGTAGCTATAGCAAGATAAGAGAGAAATTTATGTGATTGCTTACATTACAAAGAATAAATGTAGAAAATTGAGAGGCAGGTATCTCTGGTGGTATTTCCTATATTCTAGAAACCCAGCACATTTTTGCCTGACATAGCCAAAAATCAAATTCAGAGTTTACTATGTAATCTGATAATTTGAAATTAGTCTTGTTTGGTCTCTTATGTAAAACACCAGTGAATAGACAACCTACAGAATGGAAGAAAATATTAATATGTTACACATTCAATAAAGGGCTAATAATCAGAATCTACAAAGAACTCAAGCAAATCAGCAAGAAAACAATCAAACAACTCCATTAAAAAGTGGGCAAAAGACATGAACAGAAGCTTTTCAAAAGAAGATAGAGTAATAGTCAATAAACATATGAAAAAATGTTCAATGTCACTAATCATTAGAAATATAAATCAAAACAAAATGAGATATCACTTAACCACAGTGAGAATAGCTTTTTTCAAAATGTCACAAAACAATAGGTGCTGGCATGGATGCAAAGTGACAGGAATGCTTATACACTGTTGGTGGGTCTGCAAACTAGTGCAACCTCTGTGGAAAAATAGTATGATGATTCCTCAGAGAACTAAAAGTAGACCTACCATTTGATCCAACAATCCCATTACTGAGTATTTACCCAAAGGAAAAGAAGTCATTTTATCACAAAGACAGTTGCACTGAAATGTTTATTACAGCACAATTCACAATCACAAAGATGTGGAATCAACCCAAGTGCCCATCAATTCTTGAGTGGATTAATAAAATGTGGTATATGTATACCTTGGAGTACTACTCAGCCATAAAAAATGAATGAATGCCTTTTGCGAGAATTTGTATAGAACTGGAGACCATCCTCGTAAGTGAAGAATGGAAAAACAAACACCACATGTACTCACTATTGTATTGGAACTAACCAATCAGCACGCATGTGCTCAGATGGAAGTAAAACTCAATGGAAGTCATGCAAGTGGGTGGTGGGAGGAGGGGGTGGGTGAAACCATACCTGATGAGTACAATGTACACTATGTGGGTGGTGGGCATCCTTATAGCTTTGACTCAAGCAGTACAAAAGCAAATTATGTAACCAAAACATTTGTACTTCCATAATATTCTGAAATTTCAAAAGTCCCAAATAAATAAATAAATAACTTCAGCTATTAAAAGAAATAAGACTATAAGAAATGAAAGTAGCAAGTATTTGAGACTGTATTTGGATGACTTGGAGAATCTGAATCCTAAAGACCTGCTGAGTGATGCTGGCCAGAAGCAGCATCCTGTCCATCTGTGCCTGATGACACTCTTCTAGCCTTGCTTGAATGGCCTTGCCTGGGGGGTTAGTTAGCAATGGGAAGCAAATGTCCTTAAGTCACTTCCCCATTGCCTCCAGACCTGCAACAAGAGTTATATCCCAGCTTGTGGTGGACCACAGGGTCACAAAGTCTAATAGAAAGTTTAACAACCAAACAATTACACTTTGCTAATTTATCTTGGCAAAAATGTGAAACACAAAGGTAGGATTATATCCCTAGGATGCCAAACTAAGAATAGAGGAGTACAACTCCAATTAGGTTGGATGTTTTGATAATGGTGCCCTTAACAGAGAAGAAGGATTTTTGTGCTACCTCAAACAACTAAGACTGGCGCTAATTGTTTACTTCATTGATTACTGACTTTTGATCTTAAAGATGTGCCATACTAAATAAAGTTGAGAAGAAAATTCCTTTAGGATTTTAAGGAAATTGGATGGTTGGAGCATTTTTAACATTTGTGATTCACTGAATTACCCCAAATAACCTCTTAACAGCCTACTGAAATTTCTCTGTCCAGCATCATCAACATCCAATTTGACATTGTTTTTATATTCATTGATCCATCAACTTTTGATGGTTTGAATGCTTTTCATTTTGGAACATTTTTGCCATGGTTGGAAGTTCAAGTTGGAATTGCTTTAACAGTGTGTATAGGAGATAATGATACAGCATATACATTATTTTTAAGAAATTTGGCTATAAATGAGGTTGGGAACCGTGAGTAACAAGAAGATATATATTTGGGTTCAATACTGAACATGGACACAAATCTTCAAATTTTGTATTATTAAAATATAGATAAAAATCAGCTTCGATATTTAGGAAGTACTCAGTAATTTTGGATTAAAAATATGAACAAATTTAACAGAAATCATGCTTCTTTTACTGGTCATAAAGGTATTAAATTGGTAAGAACAATCTGATTCCTTCAGTTTAGGCTTAGATATCTGATTAAAAAGAATAAATGTAGGTATCTAAATATTCTCCAATCATCTGTTGTCCCCTCCATTCATGGGCTTTGGTTTATCTCATTCAGAGAGTTTATTCATATCGGTAAGTTATAATCAGTCTCTCTATGGCACTTATCTGTACCAAAGAATAAGAATAATACCTGGAAAACTATTTCATTGGTGAAAACTGGATACTTCTTCCTTGATTAAAGAAAAATGAAGATGATGTTTCCTTAAATAAACCAACGAACAAAGAATAATTTTATTTTAATAGTGCAAAAGTCATGAAGTCTTTTTCAATTTAAGGTAAAATGTGTAGGTATATATAATTCCTCATCTTTGAATAGCTATTATTTAAATTCACTATGAATTTCTTGATATGAGCATCATCTAAAAGCCTCAGGCTAAACTACACAACCCAATAACTTGACAATATTACTTCATTATTGGAGATTTTTAATTTTTACCATCTTAGGCAGGGATAACTTGCAAAGGTTCTAATTCACTTCGTAATATTTAGGCATCAAAGTTATTTTCAAAAGCTAAGATGCAAAGTCAAAAGACTGGAAAGTGAGAATGAATTCACAATGAGTAATTATGTTCCCATCTGGAAATGGCATAAATAAAAGTAAATGAATTAAATGACCTTTCTTATTTGCATGTTTAAAGACTAACTAGAAACAGACTGTTTTAAATTACTTCCATTTGAATAAATTGCATAACCTGAGAAGTTTGCTTTTCAGAGCCCTCCATTTTATAAGAACAATCACAGCATGAGATTTTATTCAGATATCATGTTATACTCTCGAATAAAGCCATAATTTGGGAACTCAGTTATAGCTCAAGTGAGCATTAATATTACCTTTAAGTACATATTACAAATTGTCATGTTCACATATTTTTCAAATGGCCACACTCATGTTATTTGGTAGGTGTACAAGGAGAATGCTACAAATAATCATTTGCATATGCAATTACTTTTTGTGCCAAAACTCCTTCTGACAAAGGAAAGAATATGACATTTATACTGTTGTTAGCTTATCAAATTGAGAAAAATAAGCCAAATAAAAGCCGCCAAATTTTGCACATCCAAAGCAGGATGTATGTTGAAAAAATTTTTATTCAAAGTGTCAGAAATTTTGACTAGGGATATTTCTGCTTTCTCAAACTGCAGTGAAATTACTACAAAGACAGAAGATAAGGAAGGTGATAAAAAAAAAAAAACTTGTAAATACCTAGGAAAAAATACATGTACTAGCATAAACGGTGAGGAATGTCTCCAGAAAGGGATTTCTATAGGATTAGGTTGATGGAGAAGTGAGAATTAACCCCAAATTCACACTGGTTGATTACACCAGGGTGAGAGATTTTCTGTCTATTGGGAAAAATAATTTCAAGTCCAGAGGCAACAGGCACAGAAAGAACAATCAAACCATAGGAAATTCCCAAAATAATTAATTGAAGCTCTCCTATGAAAGAGATGAGCAGCTCTCCTGGAATAAGCTTCAGATACCTATAACAAACAGTGATTAAAACAAATGAATCAAACAAAAAAACAAAGCAACTAATATGACATCAGCCTGGAGTGAAAGAGAGAAGATATTATACTTAGATTGCTTTACGTGCTTTCCTCGAGGGAGCCTAAAACACCCACTGACAGTCACCATATTAGATTGCTTGCCTGCCATGTCAGAAATAAGTCTACTGTAGAAAGATGTGAGTCGTCAACTCTAATGACTTCATCTCTTTTAATTATACTTGACTTAGAAAAGTCCAGCCTTTGATAAAGCAAAGGTATTTTGAGCAATCACTGTATTTTTAGAAACCGGTAGTTAAAGTTTTTGCACATGTCGCCTTGAAAAAATTGTGAAGATCTAAGTATTTCCTCACAATCTTATAAACAGACATCTAAATATTTTTGTATAATTTACAGAGATTATAGTTTCAGATATAATGTAGATTTTTACTTTAAATAAAATGGTTATATCACTCTTTTATATTCATCTGAAAAAATATAATTGTAGAAATAATACATCAATAATCATTCATTTAAAAATATGTTGTTTTTCTTTTATAACTGGAAATTTTACAGTTTCTTTATCTCCTTGACCTTGTATTTCCATTCCACTTTCCTTGAAGAATTTTTATGCCAGTACAGTATATTCTCTCATCTAAAGCATTATTTATAGCTCTACCAGATGTCTGCAACAATTACAAGAAATATACACATTATATATGTGTATATATGTGTGTGTGTGTGCATGTGTGTGTGTATATATATATATACACATATATACAAATCTTCATTTTAATTTTCTCTAACAATACAGTTCTAAATGTTCTTAGAAAAATCTCCTAGATTTATTTTCATTATTTATAGTGTATAATCGATGGAAATTATCTAAGTATATTACCACATTGGATAAACTAATATAAAATATAATAACCAAGTTTTGAATTTTCTTTTTGTTTGGCATGGAGGCTTACATAAATTTCATGGTGTTAGGTGTTGATAGATATGCCTTTGTTTTGTAACATAGGAGGAGAAAAGATTTTTTAAAGAGAGGAAGTAAAAGAGAATGTCAGGTGCCTTCAATCCAGGCCCATTGTCAATCAGGTAAATTTTGAAAAACATGTATCTCAATTAAACAAAACATGGTTTTCACAATTGCATACCTCTTAAATGTTTTCATGTACTCACAGTGTGCACATACTGCTCTTTAAGGTCCACTATTTTAGCACATCAAAATTCTAGGCATTGTTTTATGCAAAATATGACATAAGGACCCTCTGAAAATTATAGTTTGGTTAATAGAGAGTGGCGACCCACAGTGGAGGTAATTTTGTGGTCTGAGCATATATAGAAAAGTAACTCTTAGAGATATGTTTTTCAATTCCAAAAAAACACTGTTTGAAAGGAGTGCTGATAAAACATATAAGAAAGGGTCACTGTGTTTTACACAGTAATCATGAAAGTGTATAATTTGGTTGAGATTTATTTTATTTCTCTACCTTGTAGTGCTGTCGTAATTTAGAGGGGATGGTGTCTTCATTAGTGTGTGTGTGTGTGCGCATATATATATACACCATTGGTTATATAATTCACTCATTCAGAAATATTTATTTTGTACCTACTAGGTGAAAAACAAAGAATGTTATATAACCAACTAATAAAAGTGATTACCCCTGGGAAATAGATTTAAAGAAATGTTGGCATGTCATGAAGAATAGAGTTTCAAATTTTACTTCATATAATTTTTAAAAGAAGAGATTAAAATTAATGAACTCAATAAATGTTTTGAAATATTTATACATTATAGAATGGCTAAATTGAGTTTATTAACATATGCTTTACATCACATAGTTATTTTTGTGGTAAGAACACTTAATATCTACTGTCTTAGCAATTTTCAAGAATACAATACATTGTTACTAATTATAACCACCCTGTTATACAATAGATCTCTTGAAAATAATCCTTGTATCTAACTGAAAATTGTATCCTTTGATCACGATCTCCCACCTCTATCTGCAAACTCCTGATAACCACCATTACACTCTCTACTTCAGTGAGTTCAACTTTTTTAGGTTCCACATATAAGTGAAATCATGTGAATTTGTCTTTCTGTGCCAGTTTTATCTCACTTAACAAAATGTCCTCCAGTTTCATCCATGTTTTTGAAAATGACAGGATTTTCTTATTTCATAGGGCTGAATAGTATCCCAGTGTGTGTGTGTATACACATACCACACTTTCTTTGTCTATTCATTCATTGATGAACACTGAGTTTGATTCTACATCTTGGCTATCATGAATAATGCCTCAAAGAACATGGAAAGGGTAGATATCTCTTTCACATATTGATTTCTTTGCCTTTGGATATATAACAAGTAATGGGATTGCCAAATCATATGGTAGTTCTAGTTTTCATTTTTGAGACACCTCCATACTGTTTTCCATAATGGCTGCACTAATTTTCATTCCTGTCAACAATGTACCAGGGTACTCTTTCTCCTCATGCTTGTCAGCACTGGTTATCTTTCCTTTTTGTTATTGATAATAGCAATTCTAACAGTCATGAGGTGATACTATTGTGGTTTCAATTTGCATTTCTCTGATGATTAGTGATGTTGAACTTTTTTTAATATATCTGTTGACCATTGGTTTCTATGTCTTGTGTTGAAAAATGTCTATTCAGGTTCTTTTTCCATTTGGAAGTCAGTGAAATTTTCCAAATTCTTTCTATAGAAATACTATGTATAATAACTTTGGGATAATTAACCTATTCAAATATAGTTGGCCATCTTAATTCTCTATGTGCATGAATATTTTTTGTCATTGTCATGGCAGTTAATTACCAAATGTTTTCTTTATATGTAGGAAGTTGATTATCTTTGCATATATTTTTCTAATTTAGGTATATTATCATTGATTTCTTTTTTGTCTTAAATGATATCATTTTTTTAATATTTAGAGTTTTTGAAAACTGTGCTGAAAATAGTCAAACCTGGAGAAGAAATAAAATGATATCACATTTCAGTAGAACAGGAAATGACTAGTTCACACCAGGAAGTAGTTTGTAAGCACAGGCTCGATTGCTTTGGCACTGAAGGAAGGTGTCTGTACATCACATTAAGTCTCAGAGAAAGGCTTGGCCTGGGGTCTGTGGAGCACACTTTTTTCTATAATTGGAGAAACAACTGTAGTGTATTACATGTGTTAGTGGAGTGCTATAAGTTACAATAGAAACTGTTTCTCTGGTTAAAATAAGAGAAGAGAATAGAGTTGGCTGTGTAGCTTTCTGGAAAGTTTTGTGGTTAGTGGGCTAGTTCTGCAATCAGCTGGGTTAGCAAATTTGGGATATTTGTATTTTTTTATTATAAAGACATGGATATATAATATTTGAAAGGTTTTTAAAAATAGTAATTTCAGCTAAAATGACTTTTCCCAAGAGTAATTGTGCAAGGATTGTGGAGTTTTTAAAAGTCTTGTTTTGAAAAAGAATATCTTGTGTTTCTCTATGAATTAAGTAGGAACCATGAAAATAAAATACATATATTTTATTTTATTGAATAATATTTTTATTTCTATTTAAATATGTCATTTAAAAAACTTACAGATTTTATAAAATGTACATTCAGTATTTATTGAAATTATATATGTCTATGTATTAATACAAACATTTTATTTGTAAATGGTGTATATTTTTTCGTTTTTTTTTTTTTTGAGTATTTGCTTTATCAATAGACTTACCTACATTAAACACATTTTTGCATACCCAGATTATTATTTAATGAACCATTAAGATTGACAGACTAGTTATTAACAACATACTCAAGCAGGTATTATATTGGTTCAGAGTTTATTTTCTGGTTTCATATTTCCTAGGTTGATATGCTGGGTCCTTCCCTCACTAGACTAGCTACATAAATTTAATCAAATTCCTACACCTCACTGGGCCTCAATTTCTTTTTAAATTGGGAACTCTAATAATATAACATGTTTGTTGTGATGATTTAAAATGATCGATAAATAGCTCAGCCCTTAAGAAATCACACTTGAATCCTAAGAGGGGTACAACAATTCATTATATTAAATACTATATTAAAAGGAACTTTACAGAATGGCTGAAAATAGTTTATCAGCGTCCCACTGATACAACACAGTGCCTTCAAAATGCATCCATGCCCATGCCTTCAAAATACATCCGGGCACACATGTGCACAAGCGCACACAGGTATGTTCATGTACACATACAAGGACTGCAAACATTAGCTGATGCAGGCGATGATAGTGTTCTATTGTTGTCCCTAGTATTAATGGCAGGTTCAGGGAGTGGAGTTACTTATGATTTTGGTTGGAATGAAAAGAAATAGGAAATAAGCAAGGGAGTTCACAAGTAACAGCAGAAGTAATCATTACCTTTAAAAAGATTTAGTCAGACCATCCTGGAATTATGTGAAGAAACTGGGTGAAGAAGAGGGAATTTTCACAATGAAAAACTGTATAAATACTCTTTTGTCACAGTGATTTTTTTTTTTTACCTCAGTTTTTTACCTGAGATTTTAGTTGACTAAGGAAAATGAGTTTCATTTGTGCTTACAGGCTGTACATCTGGGTATAAATGTACTTGACTGCTGGTCCAGGTCTGAACTAATCCTTCACTTGCATCATGATCCTGGCAGCCAACAGAGGCCAGCCTGGATGCTAAAGGTCTGCTCATGGTCATTTCACCGGGGCCTCATCCTGACTCCATTCTTTCTCTATTTAATGATTACTTTTTAGTTAGTCTACCATTTGGGGCCCAAGTATTACCTTTGTCCTTTGTCTATAGAATTTGATTCCCATGATTTGTCCCAAAGCACAGTCTTAAGACTACAATAGCCCATATAACTGCACACACACACAGGCACGCATGTACACACATTATATTGGAATTAAATGTTATTCTTTTCTAGATAACTTTGAAATAGTAACCAGCAAAGATGCTGGACTATTATAAATATTTATTAGACAATCTTTAAGAGTCTGAAATACAACAGTCCAACAAAGGCACCCACTATAATTCAAGGAAGCTATCCTATGTTCTTGAATAATTATGGCTCTTTAAAAATCTTAATGCCATTTTTCATTTGACAAAATAGAGAAAAACTTTAAGAAGAAAATTTTCACTTCCAATAGAGTGGCAATAAAATATAAAATAATCAATGGATTTGCCCCAGAGTTGAAAATATGAATCACTTGGACCATTCTTTTATTTTTTCTGCTACACAACACAGAACTGTATTCTTGGGAAGAGGCAGTCATTACCCTATCATTGCTGAAGTTGATAGCAACTCTATGTTTAAGAATCCCCTAGCTAAAACTCTATGTTTAAGAATCCCCTAGCATCAAAGATACTAAAAGCAAGAGAGAATCATTTTTATTATGTTTCTTTGACTCCTATACTCTCCCCTTTTTAGTTTATAAATAATAGTCAAGACATTGGGATTTTCCTCAAAGCTTCAGCACTGAGGTACTTGTTAAGCTCAGTTTATGTTCTCATATTATTCTTGAAAAATACTGGCCTTCATAAAAAAGTCAACATTTCTACCCAACTCAGTCAGCTATTCTGAGATTAAAATCCAATAGAGAATTACAAAATTTAGAGTAGATTTTTCCTAGTTAGAAATATAAAATTTCAGGAAAGTTATGAGGAAATCATCCCCAGTTAATTTACTTGTAAATAATTCATTCAATCATGAGCATAATATCTACCAGGTTATATTTATATTTCTGATTTTTAAATATTTTAAAGCTACAGAAGAGAATACTGCTTTTCTAAAATAAATATTTCTCATTTTCTTATTCTAAAATTGTTAGAGATACAGAGTGACACAAGGTGCTATCATGTGGATATTTGACCCTCCAGACCTCCTGTTGAAATTTGATCTTCAATGTTGGAGGTGGGGTCTAGTGGGAGGTGTTTGGGTCATGGGGTGGATCTTTCATAAATAGATAAATATCCTCCCTCAGATGGGGTGACTGAGTTCTCATTCTGTTAGTTCTTGTGAGAGCTGGTTGTTAAAAAACAAGCCTAGCACCTTCCCCTTTTGCTTCCTCTCTTACCATGGGATCTCTGCATATACCAGCTCTCCTTTGCCTTCTACCATGAATGGAAGGAGCTTCTTGCACAGCCTGCAGAATCCTGAGCCGAATAAAACTCTTTTCTTTGTAAGTTACCCATCCTCACATATTCCTTTATAGTAACACACAAAAATAGACAAATATACATGGCTTCATTGTATTGTTCCTTCTAGGCTATAAAAAGAAAGAGCAAAAATCTAGAAATACAAAGGTCTGTATCTATTACTCATGACTGGAAACCACTGAAAATATGTATGAATTATAATGATGACTTCAAATAAATAGAAAAAAAGAAAGAAGAAAACCTTTACTGGTCAGTCTGAGAAACTTTTTTTCCAGAATTTTTAAAACCAGAGAACATTACCAGGGGCATGCACATATTAACTCTTTATTTATTTATTTTTAATTTCCACAGCATAGTTTTACCAATGCTAAATTTTATTTAGGAATCTGCCATATGTCTGTAAATAGCCTTTTAAACTAATATTTTTAATGTATATATTGTTTTTATAAGTCTTTCTTGGCTATGATACAAGTGAAATGCAAGTATCTTTGATAGCTGTAGGTCCTATTAAACAGCCAGGAGCTAATAAAAATGTCTCTCAGCTTAACATACCCCTGATGTGTTTGCCTTCGTCTCTCCTGCTAGATTTTGTTGACTTTAACTAAATCAGAGAAAAAGAGGGAGGGATGAAGAGAAAGAGAGAGAAATCAAGAGTTGAGAGACAGAGAATACATTTGTGATTGAATCTATATTTGAGAGTTATAAATTTCTTCTCACCAATTTTTAAAGCAACTTAAATCATAGACCAATTTATAAATTATGGGATTCAAAAGGAAATAAAAAGTTCTAATGTCAGTTCAGACAAATATTTTATCTTTAGAAATGTAATCAAATATAATAATATTTATTTTATTTTGAAGTTTTCTGGAGGTTTTCCACATAAGATGAAATAAATAGGTATGGACCACCTCCCCAATGCAGCCACAAACTCATATAATGAAAAAGTAAAATAAAATAAATCAATAATGGCTGACCAAAAGTAGATGGAAGTGGAGGAGTCGGAACATAAGGGGAAGGAGGAGAAGAAAGAATAGGAGGAGAAGGGGAACATATAGGCTTAAATGAAAAGAGAACTCAAAGGTGGAATGATCACCAACTATTGTTGGTTTAGACTTGTTAAAGGCACTAAGAACCAGGCCTGGAATTTTAACAACCATACTGTTGTAAAAAAGAAGAGATGTAGCTATTATGAAGCTGGGAAGTTGGAATTAAATTCCCTTAATACATCCAGATTATGCATATGGTTCCTATTGACTAGAAGAAAGTCGACTTAAAAATGCCACTTACTGCCCCAGAGAATCAGAGTTTGCCAACTGACTGGAGGTCTGCATGAGTGTGGGAGTGTGTGTGTGTGTGTATGTGTGTCTGCGTGCATGTGCAGGGGGTGTTAGTTTTTTCATGATATGGAAAAACTAAGTACACACCTCTACCAAAGCGGGGTGTGAATTTATATGCAGGCATACCTTATTTTATAGTGCTTTGTTTTATTGTGCTTCCCAGATATTGTAATTTATACAAATTGAAGGTTTGTGGCAACTCTGTGTTGAGCAAGTCAATCAGCACAAACAGCATGTGATCATTTCGTGTTTGTGTGTCACATTTTGGTAAATTTTGTGCTATTTAAAACTATTTATTGTCATTATTACTATATTTGTTATGGTGATGTGGGATCAGTGATCTTCAATGTTACTATTGTAATTGTTTTGGGGTGCCATGAACAATACCTATATAAGACAGCACACTTAATCAATAAAAATTTTGTGTGTTCTCAATACTCCACTGACCAGCGGCCAGTTGCTCCCTCTCTCTACAGGCCTCCGAATTTCCTAAGACAAAACAAATTGGGCCAATTATTAACCTTGCAATGGCCTGTAAATGTTCAAGTGAAAGGAAAATTTTCACATCTTTCACTTTAAATCACAATCTAGAAATGATTCAGATTAGTGAGGAAGGCAGGTAGAAAGTCAAGATAGGCCAAAAGCTACATCTCTTGTGCCAAACAGTTAGCCAAGTTGTGAGAGCAAAGGAAAAGTTCTTGAAAAAAATTAAAAGTGTTATTCCAGTGAATGCACACATGATAAGAGTTGAAACAGTGAAAACAGCTTTACTACTGATATGGAGAAGGTTTTAGTGGTTTGGATAAAAGATCAAACAAGCTGTAACATTCCTTTAGGCCGAAGACTAATCCAGAGCAAGACTAACCCTAATGCTCTTGAATTCTATGAAGGCTGAGGGAGATGAGGAATTTGCAGAAGGAAAATGTGGAGCTAGCAAAGGCTGGTTCATGAGGTTTATGGAAAAAAGCCACCCCCATAACATAAAAGTACGAGATGAAGCTGCAACTGTTGATGTAGAAGCTGCAGAAAGTTGCTGAGATGCTGAAGGAGCCCTCCCTGGCTTTGCCCAGAGTAGTGCAGCTCACACTGGCCATCTGACTGTCTCCTGTACTGACAAAAGGAGGCACAAAAACAGAACCTCTGCATCAAGAGAAGAAAGATCGTTGAGTCCCCTTTCCTGGGCAACCTAAAAAAGACAAACATAAGAGTTATTCCAATAATGTCGGCTCTTGTTCCATGGTGTCCTTCCTATCTGTTTCGCTATTAGTTTTCTCTGCTTACCCCTGACATCCACAAAAATGAGCAGTTTTTAAAGGTGTTGGCGTGAGTGGCTTTTCCCACCAGAGGCTCATGACGGAAAGGACAATGAGTTCTTCCAGGAACTTCCCAGACCCTGCGTTCAAGCAAGTCACATGACCTCTCAGAGCCGTTTCTTCAGCTATAAATTTGGAGAGTAGCATGTTGCCTCTCTCTCCTGAGGCACCGCAGCCCAGAGCTGGGCCCCGTGATGCACAGACCTGAGTTCAAGTCCTGGCTGTGTCCCAACCACCGGCTGTGAGCTTCCCAGTCGCTCCGAGCTTCTCTTAATCAAAAACTTCACAGAGTACTTATGTATAAACAGTATATACAAGACAATTCATTAGACTTTAAGAAATATTCTCAAATTCAGAATATTGAGGCAAATTTCAATTTTTAGATGAAAACTGGAAATTTTTTACCAGCCTCATTATTTCCCTAGTGAAATTCCTACCTTAAAAAAATGTCATGTGGAGCTGGAGGGAAGTATGTCTTTAATAATCTAATTTATAATCAAACATTATCGTTTTGCTAATGTGGGTAAAGAGAGATTATATTATGATACCATGGCATATGTCTGATATATACAAATAAGTAATGCAGTACAGTTCTTTCTGAAACACTATGATTTATTAACTGAAAAAAAATCTCATTATAATAATCCCAAGAAGTCTAGGTGATACTTAATAAAGATTGATGTCATCCTGTTATATTTGGTGACACTCAAAATAGATTTATATTGCCAGTTCTTTCTTGGCTTTATTTTTTCTTAAGTAGAATCCTATGCTATTGTCAGAATTTGTAATGTTCAGACTTGCAGGGATTAGAGGCTAGAATGGTTTCAGTAAATGACTACAGATTTTACAATTAATAATGCTATTCAAGTACAGTTTTCAAGTTCAATTGCCAAATTATTTACTAACCCAGTTATTCAGTTATCCAGTTATTCCTGCTATTTTTGATTGTAATAAATTGAACAAAATTTTTAACTTTAAATTAAACATTAAAGTATCTGGTGCATTTTAGAGTAAATAAAATAATCTGAATCATTGGAAGGCATTTGGTCTCTAGAATTGCTCTTTAAGCATACCGAGACCAGCCTCTGCCTAATCCTCTAATAGATATGCCTATTCTGAGGTTGTCTATACATGTTGAAAACAAGCCAGCTTTGCTGTCATCTCCAATAGATTTCTTAATTAAGCTGCCAATACTGTCAATAATAGCTCACAGTTGTTTTAGAATTAAGACTTTCAGTCACTCAAAATTTTTTATTCAAAGATGAAAGAGGTTAATGTACCTATTTTGTATAAAGTATAATTCTAGCTTTTCCACGTATTACATTCTTTTATTTCAAATCTTCTTCTCAAAAGTAGATTCTCTAAATGCAGAAACTGAGGGACAAGAAGTTAAATAAGCCATCTGAGGTCTCAGAAATTTTTCCAATTGAAATTTGAATTAATGCTTATCTGATTGCCAAGCCCATGCTCTCCATTTATTTATATTGCATAATAAAGATTAATTAAACTTCTATTATGCCCAAGACCATATGCCAGGCTTTTCAGGTTTCTTTATAGAGATCTCTTACTCTATCACTGAAATAAAAATTCAGATTAAAAATGATTTGAAATTGTTTTTCTAAACATCTACAAATCATGCTTATATAAAGCCTTCTGGAGCTTCCTATCTCACCAGAATAATATTTACCAAAAGTTGGAAATATTTTCAGTTATTCTAGAAACGGATTACTCTGATTGCTTTGATTTATTCCTAGAAAGTAATTTTCACTTGGCTTGTTTTCCTTAAGAACTGCTTGCTAGTGGTGATATGCCACCTTCACGAGTTTTTATTCTATTGCTTAGATTACAATGATAGTAACAACTTTTTCACAGTTTGCCTATATATGTGTATTACTCCAGTCATTCATTCTGGATTTAAAATTTACTAGGATCTGTAATTTTATGCTAAATAAAAGATTGTACTAAAATAAATCTGTTTCCATTTGGAATAACAAAGCCAAATCTTGCGTTTCAGCTTTCCAATAAAATGCAGATTTTGCATTAACTATAACAGCCTACATTTCAAAGAGCTGAATAAAATAATACTTAGAAAGTCATTCCAGTCAGTTAATTAGAGCAAAGGGGGAAAGTTCAATACCAGAATGTTCTTGGATGTATTGCATTTTTATTTGATTATGAGCAGGATTCATTTTCATTTAATTTGCCAACATGTCTCTCAGTGTTTCATTCTTAGATAAACAAGTGACTATAGGCATTTTGAGCCAATTATTCTCATTCTGTTCCTAAATTGGCATTAATACAGTAGCTGAATAGAATGGGCTCATGCTTCTTGACACATTAATGATCATCAATAATGCCAGAAAAATTGCTATATCCATACTTTGTTTCTATGTTTGAGACTAAGGAAGTTGGTCCGTTTCTTGCCGCATGGTGCCTTTTCTTCTTGGAATCCACTGTCATCTCACTTACCAACAGGTAATTCAGCTTTGTATCTACCAGCTCAATTGGATGCCGAGATATGGCATAGATAGAACAAAAACATTTTAATGATTTTGCTTTGGTCCTGGATTTCCACTTATCTATGTTTAATGCTTTGGACAACATTCTAACTACAGCATATTGTGACTTTTATGGCAGGAGTGGTTGTCTTCAGACCTGATATGTTCTATCATCGAGCCGTGCACTCATGTATTTTAATGGTCAAGTGTCCGATGGTGATAACTCTCTTGTAGCCCTAAAAGCTTAGGACTAAGATTTTTGCATTGAAGTTAAGAATTCAAGCCCCAGAGTAAGACAGACATGGGGTGTAGTCACAGCTGTAGCAGATGTGTTAACTTGAGCACACCACTTAAACTTCATGTATGGTTTTTCAACTCTAAAATGAGAATGATGGTAACAACTTTTCTATAGGGTTCTTGTGAGGATTAAATGAGATAGTTCATAGCATACATCATTGAATAAATGTTTATGTATCCTCCACTGTCATCTAATACTTTGCTTACAGTAATTAGAATCTTACCTTGCTCTTGGCATCAAGCTCCCCCTTAATCCAACCAGTCATGAAATGCAGCCCCTTCATGCTCAAGTAGCACTTGACTCTGTGTTCCATTTTTATGTTCTTTTCCCCTGAAAGTGTGGCCCTGTGTTGCCTCCTAAATATTTCTAGGGATTCCATTCCTACTTCCCTCTGCCCTCTTAGGTACTGTTCCCATGATTGCTCTTCGATGTGTGCAAGTCATCATCTTCAGGTCGGCTACCTGGCGAGATGACTGAAGGCAGTCCCCATCCCATTGGTTCAATCCCTACTAACTCTTTTATAACCATTATTATAACCAGGCTTGTATTTATTGCTGACTTTTCTGGCTCCATAGCAACAGATCCTGTGTTTCAGGACATCTATTAATTAATGTATCCATTACCAATCAATCCTAACATTTGTTTAAGCCTTATGACACAAGCATCATTCTATTCTTAATGATTTATATGTACAGCTTCACTTCAGCTTCATAAAAATTCTACGAGGTAGGTGCTAGCCTTACCTCTATTTTTCAGATCAGAACGGTGATGCAGTGGAGCTGGGATTTAAAATGTAAACCTCAGCCCTCCGACTCCACCAGTCATATTCTTTACCATTCTCTATCTCAGCTGCCACCAAGCTGACTGCCCTTGAAGTCCTGCAGCTTTCCTGTTTTCACATTCTTTGAGTCTTTCCAGTATCTCTAGTTGAAAAACCCTCTGAAGTATCATGAATACTTTTGTGCTCCCCTGCAATCAGGCTGAGGCTGGGACTTTATCTCACTGGACTGGTTCTCCTTCACTCTTCTGACTACACACCCTTATGGATGTCTCCTGAGAGGTCTTACTTAGTAGATCACTTGCATACAACCTCATCTCAGGCTCTGCTTCTGGTAAACACAAGCTAAGCACAAATAGGTAATTATAAGAGAGGGACTTTGAGAGGAAGTAGAGTGCATCAATCTCTGAATTGTGATGTCCCTCTTGGTTAGTGATAAGCATCTCTACAAACAGAGGTATTGAAGAGGCATAATCGGGGCTTGAGGAAAATGGCAAACATGGCACAATGGGAGAAATTCAATAGAAGCAAATGATTTCTGCACCTTTGAGAAGGTCCACATGAAGTTGACCATCGTATGTATAATGGTCATATGTATAATCTATGATGGAGGTTCATTGGCTGAATTTCACAATTTCATTCCACTCTGCGCAGTAACTTGATAAAAATTGCAGCAATAACAAAAATCTCTCAGTAGGTAATAGGAAGAGACTCAGCCTGGCAGGTTGCATCTTGAAGGCATAGGGACAGAGAACTTTTAATCTTAAAATATCTTAAAGTGTATAAAAATCCCTTCACATAGCATACACTTTCTTCTTTAATTTTCATTGGAGAAGCAAATAAAAGTGGAAAAGGATAAGTTATATACAGGAGATACTATATAGACTTGTTTCATTGAAAAGGTAGTTTGGATAGACAAATGCTGAAAGATAAAGATAGAAAATGAGGCTGGTCCCTGATTTCTGAGGATTATGGATGCCTAGTTAAGGGGTTTTGAATTTTCTTTGAGTTACTATTAAATCTGTTTCACTGTGGAAGTGACAATGAAGAAGGAAGATTAATTGTCAGCTGTGAAGTTTTAGGGATATTGGTTAAGTGACCTTTTCAGTAATTTCAGTGGAAAGTAATAAAGTCCTCCCCTACACTAATGCTACATGGTGAGAAAGAAAGGTGAGATATATTTTGAAGGAAAAAGAAAAATCAAATTAAACAAAAATCTCAATTAAATATATGTGCTTACTTAGCATTAACACTTATTACTTAGCATATCTTATAAGCTGAACTCATAAGAATTACAAGAAATTATTAGAGATCTTGTGTTTGTTTCTCAAGGAAATTATAATCCAGTAGAGGATAAAAAGCAAACATAGAAATATATTTAAATTAAATTATATTTTCTTTTTGTAAAAGTTTTTCTTTTTTATCAGTCTTGCTGCTTCCCCTCCCCTTTTCTGCCTCCACACCCTATAAATCTCTCCTGTGATCCCTTCCTTGTTAGGTGACTTGCACACAATCTTCACCCCAGGCCCTGCTTCTAGCAAACACAAGCTATGCACAAAGAGTGAATTACTAGAGAAAGATTTTAAGGGAAAGTAGAGAATATGAATTGTGAAGAACATATCATACATATAATTTGAAACATAAATATCTCAAGAAATAAGGGTATTCATTTAATCTTATCACTCCTAAATTAAATTAATAATAATGTTTTAATAATATCAAATATCTATGCAGCATTCAAATAGCCAGTGGTTTCACCATAATTATTAGTTTTTGGTTGAATCAGAGTCTACATTAAATCCACACATGTGAATGGTTGATGTTTCTTTAAGTCTCTTTTATGAATTCTGCCCAGTTGGGTTTGTGTGGGTATATGTGTTTGTGTGATTTATCTGTTGAAGATACTGGGTTGTTTGTCCTGTAAATTTCCCATAGTCTGCATTTTGTTGATTACATTCCCCTGCTGTGGATTAATATGTCCCTCTGTAAATTGGTAATTGTTTATAGAGGCTTGATCAAAATCAGTTTGTTTCTTCTGGCAAGATAGCTTCTTTGGGAGGCAGTGTGTTCTTCTATCAGGAAACACAGAATGTCTGATTGTCTCTCTTTTTTTAAATTAACAGTTGTTGATGATGAGTGCCAAGATTTAATAGTTCATATAAAAGTTGCAAAATGATCATTTTTAATTTTACGATGTGCTCTTTATTTATCAGATAAAAACTTCTATAAAGAGAAAATTCCTTTTATCTAATATTGGGTTTATCAATTTTATAGTTTGTATCAAAAAAGCAATGTAAATGTTTGATTTTTTTATATACCAGTTTCAAAAATAATGAGCTTGTTTGATTTTATCTCCCAATCATGACCAATTTATTTTATCATTTTGTTGTCATTATGAATTCAAGTGTATAACCATATTTAATGTCTTTCTCTCCCTAACATTTGTTATTCTTAAAGTTCAAGTTGTCTCATCTTTGACCAGTGGCATCCTCTTCAAATTGACTCTGGAGTGCTTTTTGACAGCATACTCTTTATAATGTGACAGAAAGTTCCAAGTACATTTTCTGTTCTAGATCTAAAATCACCTATTTCTCCAAGAATCCCTGGCTCTCTTTCCTGGAGTCCATTTAACTTTTAACCCCTTCATGTGTTGCTCCAATCTTCCTCAAAATTGAAAATTTCCTCTTAAAGCTGACCAATGACCCTATAATTTTTAAGCCAGTGGCTTTTCCTTACTCATTCTTTAGAATTTCCTTTGAAATTATTTTTGGAATTTTCTTTGAAATGTTTTTTCTTTGAAGTTTTCTGCTGTCTCTAACATTGACACTTCTCCCTGTTTTTTTTTTTTCCTTTCCTATTCTATTCCTTTCACAGTTTTTGTTGCCTTTTCTCTTACGATTCATTAAACATAAGTGACATATACACATAAACTATCTATCTATCTATATACACATACACACACTCTCACACACATACATATATACATAGTCTACAGGAAATGCAATAGTAATTGCTGGTATTGAAGGGAAGACCCAGTTTTATGAGTCATTTCTTCAGCAAATATGTATTGAGATACTCTATGTCAAGCACTTTTAGGTGCTGGGATAAATCAGTGAATAAAACAGGTAAAGTCTGTGTCCAAGTGTCAGGAGATATAGGATAAACATAACAAATGAAGAACACACATGCACACCCTCCCATGTATATACACGCGCGCACACACACACACACACACACACACAGCTGTGAAGTGCTACACAGAAAGTTACAGTTATAGAGATGAATTTCCAGGGCCCAAGAGGGCAGTAGTTTTACAGAGCAAGCTCTGAAGGCATCTCTGAGAAGCTGACATGTAACCAAAGTCTTGGGGGGTAAGGGGACCTACATATATGCATGTGGGGAAGAGCATGACAGGGAGAGGGAGCAGTAAGTGCAAAGGTCCTGGGGAGAGTGTATGGCTAGCATGTTTGGGAAATGGCAAGGAATAGCCTGTGGATGAAGGGAAATGGACTCAGGGAATCTGAGCGGGAGATAAGATCAGATCAGTGAGGAGGAGGGAAGGAGAACACAGAGGACTTTATAAACTGTGAGAACTTTGGCTTTCGCTGAGTGAGAAAACTTTGAGGTCATTGAGCAGAGGAGTGATGTAATGTAACCTAACATTGGAGGGAACTCTTGGTTGATATGTGGCTAATAAACTGCAAAGGGGCAAGGGAGTAGTCAGGGGACTTGTTAGGAGGTTATTGCAATAATCTCTGCCAAAGACCAGAGCATTCTCAGTGCTGGTGGTAAGAAGCGGATGGACTTGCCTAACTGCAAACTCATTCCCTGCCAACACCTCTGGCACTTTGCCCTCATGTGCCAGAGGGAGCCGATTACACTGTGTCTAGGAGGCATGAAATTTTCGGTACATTTTATTCTTTCCAATTAACCCATTCCTGCCTCTGCAAGCAAGCTATATTCTGATGAATACAAATGTGCACCTTGGGCAGGGTACCACCTTGCATTCACCCTATAATGGCTCCTTCCATGAGCAAGTTAGTTGCAGTCCACTGGCATTTCTCTGTTCTGATGCAGTCCCCATGTCCTACATGATAGTCAATGAATTCATCTTGTCTTTCACAACTACACTCAAGATTCTTATTCATCCTTCCTCCCCTAATTCCTCAACATCTAGTAACTTCTCATATCTAGTCCTCCTAGTTAATATTTCCAATTTGCTTCTGTGTTGAGATTTGCATGGGGACCTGCCAAATTATCCTTTGTTACTCATCCAACCATCGCATTCTGGGCTTCAGACAAAATGGTGCACAATTACATAAACATTCATGAGTAAAGCACAAATATCATGAATATCAAGGTTTTATGATGACCGTTTGTTATTCAATCTCCTTATCTTGGTTTAAGAGTCCTGAAATTGCACCAGTTTGGCAGAAATTCTAATAAATAATTACCTGAAAAGAAACAACAAACTAATATGCAAACAAAGGCTTTTTGCCCTAAGATGATAACTAACAGGGTACAAAAACATATATTTTTACTCAGATTGAACCCCTCTGATTCAGAGTAACAAGAAAAAGATTAAGAAAAAGACTGAATTTAGGAGTTGGCATGAATACTTTCAATCTGAAGTTAGTTATCAGACATCTTAGAAAATTCATGAAACTGGTAATAAAACAAACTACACACAGACATATTCATATACATTTAAGGAGGTTATACCAAATATTGTCATTGAAAAGCCCACACTCAAGAGTTTAATTTGGCCAACCTCTATAAATCCATTCTATCTGTAATGTAGACAGAATGAAAGAGAGGATTGCATGTACCCTTGTCTACTTTAAGTTCATATCTGAAGTCTGTGGATCTTGAAAGTTGATTTACTCAGGTTCAGAAAATCCCAGATCTTTACTCACTTTATTTTTCCATTTTTATGGCCACAAATATGTTAGGTGGGAAAGAATGTTAAATGTAGTAGTAACCAGGCCTAGGTTAGGTAGGAGAGAAGGAGGAGGATGCAGGTTACTGAGAGAGATTTGGCTTTATAAGATGACACAGCCTTTAGCTCTGGGGCAGTACAAGAAGTCAGTCATCTCAATGTGGTGTTATTCAGTTTTCCTTCTGTCTTATTGGATTCTGTTTTGTTTTGATTTTATTTGTTTTATTTTGTTTTATTTTGAATAAAGAGGTCATCTGACGTAATCTGAGCACCATTTCCAAGCTCTTCCATAGAGGGTACTTTGCAGTTTGGAGACAGCCATAGCCCAGAGAGACAGCTGGGAATGACACAGCAGCAGAACAGTGGTGGCCCACAATCTGGGAAAATCCCCTGATCAGTGAGACTTTCCACTAACCTCTGTGCTCCCAGGTATTAGATTATCATCTGAACAGCACATTTGCAAAGCCATGATGCCCAGTGCACTTTGCTGCATTTCTGACAGTCTATTTGTACAGTACAGAATAGTGAACATCCCTTTGGTCAAGGTGACAGCTACTCAGTTAAAACTGGCTTACTCAAAAAGTAGAAATGTATTAAAGGGATTCTTGGATTCAGAAACCAACAAATTCAAAGATTAATATGACTTTAGGACTTTTTCTTCAGCCCCCCTCTGCTGCTTTCCATATATCTCTTTATTCATCCCCTTCCTCTATGGAACATCTTCTTCCATTTTGATTCAGGAAGCAGAAAATGTGGCTGTGGAGGGCTCTCTTATTTCACATCTTTCACATAACTCAGGTCCCCAAGGAGTTTGTGCTCCAGTTCTGTGGGGCCCAAATGCAGAAGTTTTGGTGTAGAGTTGCACTGGCTCGACTTGAGATTGATTCTCACCACTGAGTCAGCCATTTGGGGTGGCTCTGGAGTATTCTTATTATCAGCCAAGTTTGGGCCATGCGTCTTCCTGGAAGACTAATCAACTCTGGCCAGGAAAAAAGATATGGCTGCTTCTGTAGCAATAATGAAAATGGGGAGGAGAAATGTAATTCTTAGAAAACGAAGTGCTGGTGGCAGAATAAAATAAATGTATACCTTGTTGATCTTTCTTTTATGCCCTTGTTATTACATATTATACTTCCCAACATATCGTTCTAGACTCACAATTGTCACTACACCCTCACTCCCCACACTTAGCCATGCTGTCTCCGTGAGTAATTGGAAATTACCCTGTACAGAAAATACTGGAATAATTTAATGCCATATGTAATACAACCCATAGTTTACTCTTCTTACATAAAAAAAATAAAAACGTACTGCGGAAAATTTTATAATATGAACTATACTAATTAAAAGAAATAATTATCAACTTAACAGTAATTGCTTTTAGTAGACAGACAATAGACAAATAGGGTGCCTTTTCAGAATAAAATGAATAAAATAAGGACTATAAAGATTAACTTGTCGTTTTTATTACTATTAGATATATGTACTAAAATATATGTTAGTGCTCTTTAGCATATCAGTATTGGCCAAACGTATCTATTTGATAAAATTGGTTTTTCAAGTACATGCACAACATTATTTAAAGTTGCTTCTTTAGTACAGATTCTTCCCCAAAGTAATTTAATAGTTGCTAACCAGACAGTTTTCTGAACTAGATGCTAAAACATACATAATATGAATGGAGGCAAGAGACAGGATTAGGCAAAATGAGGAAGAAACGGGATGATTTATTTTTACTTGGAAATGGAACTGATAGCTGGCAAGGTGAGAGTGGTGGAAGGCTACACCTCCACCAGTGTGAAATTGTTAAAAAACTTCTTTCTCTGTATGGAATTCTTTTCATGCAATCAGGGGGCAGCTTTTAATAGCAATATGTGTGGGTTTCACCCTGGCTATCCACACTGTTGCTGTTGTCTCATTCAGCCCCAGAACTGGCCCAGGTGTGTTTGTTTGAGGTTGAGATGTTTCCACATTATGGCTGTATTTACAGCATAGAGGAACATCCAATTTTCTATCCTGACAGAGATAAAATATTATACAAGAGATGGGACATAAAATTATGCAAAAGTGTCAGTCTAGGGTTGGTGACTACATGTCACCTTGGGGAAGATCCTTACTTCCAAGAAACATTAATAGATTGCTTCCCCATGGTCCCCTTAGTTAACAAAGTCTAAAGCTTGCAAGTACCAACTGCTTTGGGGAAAAGTCTAATGAAACATTTTATGTACTAAAAAAGGGAAGTTTCAATCCTCCTTCTTTCTCCCTGAGAAGGAGACAGACCAATTTGTATGAATGAGAAAAATGATAGAACACAAAACCAGAAATGGGAATGAAGAAATCCGTATGATTCAGGGTTAGATCAGGGCCTGCCCGTGTGTGGAAGAGGCTGGATACTGCCTAGTATGTGGCTGACAGTG
The DNA here is from genome assembly GCF_041146395.1 of Eulemur rufifrons. NCBI lineage: Eukaryota > Metazoa > Chordata > Mammalia > Primates > Lemuridae > Eulemur > Eulemur rufifrons. The sequence continues at coordinate 110,862,402 of NC_090984.1, read as the reverse complement.
AAGCCCTTTTGGAGATAGGTACCCTGATACCAAAGTTGGATTTATGATTTGGTAGAGGTGATGGTTAATTTTATGTGTCTACTTGACTACTTTAAGGGTTATCCAGTTAGCTGGTAAAACATTATTTCTGGGTGTGTCTGTGAGGATATTTCCAGAAGAGATAATTCACTGAATCAGTAGAGTGAGTAAAGAAGATGTGCCCTCACCAATATGGCCATCAACCAATCTGTTGAGACTCTACATAGAATGAAAAAATTGAGTAAGGACAAACTCTTTCCCTCCTTGAGCTGGAACATCCATCTTATCCTGCCCTCAGACATTGGAGCTCCTGGTTCTTTGGTTCTAAGGCCTGGTTCTTTGGCCTTAGGACCCTGGTACTTACACCAGAGATACCCTTCCCCTCCTCCCATGCCTCCCACACCTCCCATGCCAAGTTGTCAGGCTATCAAATTCAGACAAAATTACACCACAGGCTTTCCTGATTCTCCAGCTTGCAGACAGCAAATCATGGGACTTTGTGGGCCTCCATAATTGCATGAGCCAATTCCCATAACAAATCTCTTCTTATCTATCTATGTGTCTGTCTATATCCGATTGATTCTGTTTCCCTGGATAACCCCAACTAGTACAGTGGAAAACACATACGTATCAATATATGGACCTTAGCTGAAGGAGTAGATCAGAGATAAGACACTTTTAAAAAATACATCACTATCTGTATTGTGCAAGGACTGATTCTTAATTTTCAAGTAATAAGAAGTTAGTGAGAAAAATACATACTTGGAATAAAAGATTAAGACTTAAACACTGTTCTATCTCTTACAAACTCATTGCAGTTTGACCAATTACTTCAACTTTCTAAGTTATCCTAGCTCACAAGTTTACTGTGAGGATGCAATGTGCTGCCAAAGGACCACATGTGCATCTCAATTAAAGTATTTAGTACAGTGGATTGCAAATTTTTGTTTATGTGTCCTTAGGCTGTGAACTTTGTATGTATAAGGTCTTACCAGATTTGTCTTTGAGCTCCAATGCATTGTGGGCCTGATTTCTTATTGAGTGAATGAAAGTGCTTTCTCAATAGTAAAGAGCACTATTCATCCACAATATACAAATTTAATTAAATCATGATCAGTTTATTAGCTGGTGGTTAGGAATGTGCTTGTCAAAACTGCTGAGCCTCAGGGCATCATGAACATTCGATATTTCTGTGCTGTTGACTCTGGCTTGCACTAGATAATAAGAGTTTTATAGGATAGAATGATGGATGAACCAAATTTCATAGTTTGTTCTACAAAGGAGTAAACCTTAATTTTTCTGTTTTTAGGGGAAAATGGATATAAAAAAACAGAGTTCAAACATGTAGTGTTCCTCTTGGGGAAAATTAACTTTGCTTTTAAAACTTAAATGTATATCAAAGTATTCTTTGAACACAAAATTATCAAGGATAATGTATTTATCAAGAAAATTTGATAAATTTCTCCAAACTTCCCAGCTTTGTTCATGATACCATCACTCTAGCAACACTCAAAACCTCTGTCTTCTGAAATCCTTGTCTTTTGTCCATTTTCTCAAATCTATCTATTCCTATCCCCAGTTGGGTTAGCCTACTTTCAGGCTTTTTGTTGTGTAAAGATAGCAGGATTCAAGTTTTAATTTCCCTCCCTTCCTCCCTCCCTCCCTTCCTTCCTCCCTTACTCCCTCCTTTCCTCCTTTTTATCTTCCTTCCTTTCTTCCTTCCTTCTTTCCTTCCTTCATTCCTTCCTTCCTTCCTTCCTTCCGTTCTTTCTTCTTTCTTTTATTCCTTCCTTTCTTGACACTAAAAGCCTCTTACATTACGTTACTTTCAATACTTTTGCATAAATAAATACACATTTATCAAGCTCCTTCTCTAAGCTTCCTTTACCCATCTGTGTCATATTAAGTATTCTGGAAAGACAAAGAAGTAAGGAAAAAAAGATTCTTACCTTACTATGTTAATCCTTCTTTTGTATCACCAAAGTTCAACTTTTGCCTTTAATGAGCTGTGTGTGTGTGTGTGTGTGTGTGTGTGTATGTGCATGAGATGACTCTTTTTTGATTCCTTTTCATTTCATAGCAATCCTTGAAAGTCTGCTAAGTATGGTGAATCGTATTCCCGTTCAAAGGTAAGGAGCCCAAGGCCAAGATGCTTTAAGTGTCTTGCCTAAAGCCACAATGACAATTAATGGTAGATTTGAAACTGATGCCAAAACACAATGTCTTCCATGATGTTAACGCTTAAGGAATTAGATTTGAGGTGGCTTGACATAAAAATCAAAACTGAGAATTCGTTTGAAGAAGTTTTGTATTTTTAGAGCAATATCCAGCTGTTGGTATCGTTACTATTACTGCAGTCCTTATTAAACTTCCACTTCTCCAAACCAAGATATCAGTTGTGCAACACAATTTAACTATGTGCATTAAATTCCATGTTTCATAAATTAATACGCATTTCTTATCCCAGTCTTTTCCCCCAGACTGTGTGCTCTTGCTTGCTATCTGCTATGGTCTCTACTTCTTTTGGACCATCAAATCATTGGCAGAGGTAGATTTTTAATCAGCTGATTAAAAATTGTTGATTAGCTGTTTGAACCAAAAATATCTACTTGGATGAAAACTTCCCCCATGTCACACAGCTATCATATGTTGTAAAAGTGCCAAGATAGACTTCAATGAACATTATGTTTTCTTTTGCAGAGAATAAAACATAGGTATTTATAATAAAAATCATCTCCTCACACAATGATAGCATATATTTGCAGATGTTGATTTTTGTTAAGACTCCCTCTACCACATGCTCAAACAAAAACCTTAAACATGTATACATGGCATAAGACAGAAATCAAGGTCTCAGAATAGAAGGAAGTACCTGATAATGTGTGGGTATAATTTCCACCCTTCCTTCTAATGCCCATCTATTTCTTCCTCATTACTCAGTTAAATTTCTGTTCCCCTGTAAAGCCTCCCTTGACCAACCTAAACTAGGTCATGTCTACAGATCAAATCCATATAATATGTTGTCACACCACGACACTTATCATACTTTATTGAATTTTTTTTTATTTACTGCTTATTTTTGCTGGTAAACTTTAAGCTTTTAAAGACACAGGATGTATTTATCCTTTTTTGATATTGTCACCCAGTCAAGGTAGCCTAGTTTTTGAAACATAATAGGCACTCCAAAAAATGTTTGGAATGGATGGGAGGAAGGGTGGTGAAGCAAACACCATGTACCCTCTTCTTGCAATTAACCACACCACCAAAACCAAATACTGGAATACACACACAATGAATACACACATAAACACTCACAGATACACAAATGACAAAGGAAACAGACAATGCACGTGAGATTCATTAAAGGCGAATGTTGGGCTTTGCTGACTGTATTAGTCTGCTAGGGCAGCCATAACAAAACATCACAGACCAGATTGCTTGAAGAACAGAAATTAAGGTCCAAGACAAAGGTGTCAGTAGGGTTGGTTTTTCTTAAGGTCTCTGTACTTGGCTTACAGATGGCAAATTTCTTAATGGGTCCTAAGACAGCATTTCCTCAGGGTTCATGATCCCTGGTGTCTCTCTCTTCTTAAAGGACACCAGTTATATTGGATTAGAGCCCCTTCCTCATGACTTTATTTAACCTTAATTACTCCTTCAAAAGTCCTAAAGTCCTATCTCAAAATACAGTCACAGTGGGAGTTAGGGGTCCCCTTAATCAGCATGGATTTTGGAAGGACATCATTCAGTCCATAACAGTAATGAATCATTCTATTCCTGATCTCTGCATGTTTAAAATATGAATGCCTAGCAAATTTTTGACACAATCATGGTTGAAGAATAGGATACTGTTTATACAAACATGAACTGAAAATATCAATACCATAGAGTTTCTTTAGAATTATTTCCCATGGATATACTACAGAGAGTTGGAAAAGTCAATGCACAAGGATTTTTAATCCGAGATTCTATTTATTGAGAAAATCCCTCACACTTTATTGGCATGGCACTATATTTGCTGTAATTGCCTAATATCAGCTTAAATATCCTTAATTGTTTTAGCTACCCTCTTTCCACTGACAAAATTGTGACATGATTGTAAAATGTCAAGCATGAACAGCAGGAAGAAAAAAGTTTGCTAAGCAAAGAATGGGCTATTTTACTTGTAAAATGAAACATTTATTGGTTTTACCCATTCTGCATTTTAAACATATACATACAGAGAAGTAAATTTATAGAATAAAAGAAAATCCTTGTTCGTGAAGGATGGCTATGCTACATTGGGTTCCCTAGATTTTTCTCTAATCTGGTTATTGACAGATTTAACATATATGCTCATAATATCGTATAATAATATTTATTAATTTTTGTGAATTTTTTTCTATGAGCCAAGCATATTTTTTTCAAAAACTCCATAGAAGAGATGCTAATATTGTTCCCATTTTGCAGGTTAGTAATTTAGGTACTTCAAAGAGTTTCCCTGAGTTAGGCGGCTGGCATGTGAAGGACCTGGGACACAAATGCAGGTCCCTCAGACTCCAGAGCCCAGGCTTAGGAATCTTTCCTGCTATACACTTCTCAGTTCCCCACACATTGCCTTTTCTCCTATTCTCACTCTTATAAAACCTTTTGTTTGTTTATTTTTTTAATTAAATTCCCTAACGTTTTCCTCCAAATGATTAAAAGAATTAAAGGGAATCAGAAAAGTCTCTTCTTATTTTTATATAATAAGAGAGAGAAATTCTCTAAGTTTAGTATATAACATTTCTAAATCTAGACCAGGTTTACTGCAGCAGAAATTTTGAATATCCAAGAGCTTTCTTACACTCCTCAGACGCTGTGGTTGGTTTTGGTCACATGTCTAGCTCTGGCCACTGGATGACAAATGGCTCTTACCATTGTTTGGAGGCAGTGAAAAGACTCTGGGAACCACTCCCCCAGCTCTCTTTTTGTTCAATGGAAACCATGTATGGAGACAGCAGTGGCATGAGATGGAAGCATAAAAAGTCTCTAAATCGATACTTGGAGTTTATCTGGAAATCCACTGGAACTGTAGCAGAATTTATGTGGGTAGAAACAAACTTTTCTTTTCGTTCATTCAGCCTAATCTAAGTAATGCAGACACAAGGAAGAGACTTAATAAAAACATGTAGTGATTGATCCAAAATCCTGAAGTTAGAGTAAATCAGATGGTATGTTTTCAGTTTCAGGGTATCAGAAAACCTGACCATAAGTTACTTAAACAGTTGGCAACTTAGTATCTCATAGAAAGATGTATTCTGGAAGGTGTATTATTTTAGGATCCTATCCCGGTGATGATGTATTTACAATATGACTGCATGACCCCCAAGTACCACACTATGAACATTGATATCCAAAGCCAGGAAGGATATGTTCCATTCTCATTCTCAGTATTAGAGGAAAGAAAATTTCATATTATCATTTCTCCACCCTAGAAAAATGCTTCTTTATATTTGTGTCCAGTATTGTATCAAATTCTGCCTAGTATTGTATCAAATTCTGCCTAAAACGATTATTATAATAATCATTTATGGATTGGTTCCCTAGTCCAATCACTGTTAATATATTCATTACCCAGGGCTGAAAGATCCCAAGAAATAAATGGTTGTCCAAGTCCTGAATAAACTCAGGGTTCTAATAGCAAGGAAAAGGTAAATAATGTCTACTGAGTAGATAATGTCTGACAATAAGAAAGATATTCTGAGAATCAAATAAAATATTCTCTCCACATTATACACTCAAATTCAAATGTAATTTTAAGTTCAAAACATGGCTAATGTTATTTTATCTTTAAATTTTCTACTTTTTTCAGCAGATCCATGTTTTATGCTAACTCCAAACATGTTATCATTGAGTTTATTAACCCAAGATGGGTGTTAAAATGTTTCCAATGTGAGTAAAAATTTCCCACAAATGCTCAGTTATTAGTTCACTTTCTTTTTAAACCACAAGTGCGTCCCACTATTGGGTTACTGGTTTTAAAATATTATTTCTATTTATCCTATTTAACTTTAAACTAGTTGCACGGGTATCAGGTAGTCAATACCAAATTGAAAACTATTCACTCTTGAGTATTAGAACATGTGGATAATTTTAGGCAAGAGCCTAATTAGAGTTAAAAATGGATTCTCCTCACTCTCCAATAGGCTCCCAGACATTAGGCAAACTTGACTGAAGATGATATTTTATATTTAAGGAAAATATTATTTGTTTAATGTGAACTTAAGTATGATTACATGTCATAAACATGTACAGAGAAGCTCCGCAAAGGAAACCTTGTTATAAATATGAAGAATGGTCAGAAACTAAAATAAATGATCTTACTTTCTAGCTTCAAATTTCATCATTTTCTGAGTTGATTTCTAAGAGAATCCACTATAAAAAGTCCCCAGTATGTATGGTTTTTGAGAATTGATATTATGATCTGCACCCCTTGGAAGCAGGAATCTAAATAATCGGTGCTAAGATGTGCACAGAATCAGGGAGTCCTTCGCTCTTCAGGATCACGGGCGGGAGCCGTGGGATGATGTGTGAAAGGAAAAACCTGATCCGAAGCTCAGAGGAAGCTGAGTTGTGCTGTGGCTCCTGCCGGGCCTGGTTAGCAGCGACAGTGAGAAGCACACAGGTGTGTCCTCGGAGCTCACTGAGTCTCTGAGCCGGGAGTGAGCAGGTCTCTGTGCTTTAATGAGCTGTTCCGTCCCTGCCCTTGTCTCAGTACATCTTTCTTATCTCTTTAGCTACCTGGAGTTGTAACAATTAATAGTCTCTATTGTAAAGTGAAGTGTTAGGTGAGAAAATTACCTGAACTACTTGAGCGAAGTGTCTTGACTTTACCTGCATTTTCCAGAGATAGTGAGAGGGGAAAAAAATAAGGAATTGAAAGAATGTCTGTAGAAATACTAACATCAGTCCTTTGCCTCAGTTTTCTGTGGAGACCAAAGGCCTACACTTAGAAGTATCTCCTGCGGATCTTCGTTAGCCTCTGCAAAACCATAACATAAAATAAAAATAATAAAATAAGCACCCACACAGATATGCATGCACTGTACATAACAATAATACTACTAATAAAATACACATAAGCACAACAGAGATAACAAGTGAAAATGTACAGTAGTACCCCCCATATTCAAACTTTCTTTCATTTTCCACAGTTTCAGTGACCTGCAGTCAACCACAGTCTGAAAATATTAGATGGAAAATTCCAGAAATAGACAATTTCTAGGTTTTAAATCGCATGCCTTTCAGAGTAGTGTGATGAAATCTCCCACCACCTCACTCCATCCTATGCCTTTGCCCAGCACATCCAGACTGTATACCTGTGAGTCACCACCTGTGGGGCAACAGAGAGCCATCTGGGTCCTCAGATCACAGTAAGAAGAAGGGCGAATTCAGTACAATGAGATAGTTTGAGAGAGAGAGAAAGAGGGAGAAACTGCATTGACAAAACTTTTATCACAGTACAGGCAGTCCCTGGGTTACAAATGACCTGGCTTACAGTATCCTGTACTTACAAATGGGCTCTCAAGTTTCCCCATAGGGATAAATTATAGTTAAAATTGAATGAAAAATTCAGGAACTAGTTTCTTCCGTGCATGTAAACAAACGCACGTGGCCTAAGTGGTGCATTGGTGCAACATCTTTATGCTAGTGGCTAGTCTCATTGTTTATGGTTGAGTATGCACAGCATCACTTTCCTCTTAATTTTGTTATTCAATTTTGTGAGTCTGTGTTTACTCTGATGACCATGTTTCCAAAGTGAAAGTGGCCTTCAAGTCCAGGTGAGCCTGTAGCGAAGGGAAAGGGGATTACAGTGGAAACAATAGTAGAAACAATTAAGCAAGTGGAGAAAGACCAGACACCGTCATTCACTGGGAAACCATCAGGCTTCAGTCCTAGACTATGGAGCAATTATAAAGGATAAAGTGAGAACAATGGAACATGTGAAAGGCAGTGCTCCAATGAAAGTGTCAGTTATTACTAAGCAGAGTAGTGGATTAATTATTGAAATGGAAAGGTTATTATTGATCTGGTTAGAAGATCAAAATAAGCCTACCATTCCTATTAGTGTAGTGTTTATGGAACATTAGGTGAGTGTTAACTTTAATATTCTTTATTGAAATTTCTCCTATCTTCTATCTAAGCTTTTTGCATGAGTTTGTTTTTATGTTGTTCTTTTGAGTTAAAAGAGCACAATGGTTTCTGTAACATATTTTTACAGTACTGGAGTATTATTATTACTCCAGTATTAGACTGTACTATTATTATAAAATATGAGCCATTATACAATTGTTATTATTATTATTACCATATATACACTGTTCTTCAGGGATCTGAATACATACAAATCCAACCTAAAGACATTCTCAGGAACATATCTCATCCATAACCTGGGGACTGCCTGTATATTGTTATAATTTTTCTACTTTATTAGTACTTTCTATTAATCTCTAACTGTGCCTAATCCATAAATCAAACTTTATCATAGGTATGTATGTATAAGAAAAAACATAGTATATATAGGATTTGATACTACCTGCAGTTTCAGGCATACACCAGGGGTCTTGGAAGGTATCCCCTATGGATAAGGGAGAGCTAATGTATTAATGTGCCTGAGATCTTTGTGAAATGTTAAGATTTTGGATCAACGTGTCATATATTAAGTGAAAAGCTTTCCAGGATTGGCTGCCTGACTATAGAGGGATAGGGGTTTGAGGAGAATGAACAATAGTCACATTAGAAAAACAAACCAAAACAATGGAATTCAGTGTGGCAGGACCCTCTTAATCTCAGAACCTCACTTCCTTAGATCTCTCTTGTAACATTACAAGTTACAGTGTTAGTTTCAGTGTTTCCCCCAAATGGACCACCTACTATAATGCAAGATAATCCTTGGAGCACAGATGACCTGATTTCTAGTATTGATAATTACTGATGTGTTTTGGTGTGTATTTAGGAAAAATATAACTCTGGTACCAACATGACATGACATCATTCCTTAGGAAGAGACAAAATTAGAAAGTATATGGTATGACAGAATATGTGAAAGTAGTATGCAAATAACAAATTTAGGAAGCACTGAGATACAGTAATGGGAAAGGCTAGTGATTTTAAGCAGAGAAGTATCACAATTTTTTTTTTACTTTTTTTTAAAGATTAATGACCTATTTAGTCTTCTTTGCAAGTGGTTTCTCTCCCTCTAGCTTGCACATTAGAACCAGGTCACTCTACTATTAACCCTGATTTTATGCCATTTTATTTATCACCACCATTATCAAAATAGCTCAGTTTTTCAAGTGTTTACCATGTCCAAGGCACTTTATCAAACACTTTAAATGATCTCTTCCACTGAATCCTTAAAACAGCTCTGTGGTAGACACTATAATTATTCCCATTTTCCAAATGAGGAAACTGAAGCTTAGAGATGCTTCCTCTTAAGCTGGTTTCTCTTAGAAGGCTATTTTGTCTTCCAAAATTTTCACCTCCCTACAATTATGTATCTTATATGTTAGAAATACAAATAAGAGTATAATAATAATAACAAACACTGACTACACACTACATTTAGGACATTGGTTTTAATGGGTATAAAGATCACCTTATTCAATACTCACGAGAACCCCTAAAGTAGATACGAGTATTATCTTTGCTTTACAGATGAGGGAATGGAAGTGGAATCAGGTTAAACAGCTTCTCCAATGCTATATAGCTATGGACTAGAAGAGCTAGGGTTTGACTGCAGGCAGCCTGACCTCTGCACATATTCTCAAGGAAAGGTGTTTGCACTGACCTGCATTCATGGCTGTGGGGTGGACCAAAGAGTGCCCTGGAGTTGGGGAAGATCAGTTACACTCTCCTTTGAACTCTTGCCTATGAGAGCTTTAGGCAGGGTCTTTCAACCTTGAAATCCTGTTTCCGTCCCATGTTTTCATTACATGTGCTAGATTTACTTGTAGCAAAAAGAGACAAGAGAGGAATACAGATAGAGCGAAAAATAGGAGAGGAAAAGAGAGAATTGAAGACAAGACAATTAAATCCATCTTACTCTCCACTTATGCCTGAAATCCTGAATAAACTTGGAGACTCATACATTAAAGAATTTTTCATGTACTCACCAGAAAATTGGTTTCCCTGATCATCACCTAAATACAAATCTGGGAACGACACCAATTGGACATCAGACTGAGGTGGGGGGTGGGGGAGGGGATGGGGGTATGCCTACACAATGAGTGCATTGCGCACTGTTTGGGGAGTGGTAACACTTGAAGGTGCTGACTCAGGAAAGGGGGGGTGGGGAAAAAATATGAAACTATTGTTTTTAACTTGCACTGTTCACTTAATAATTTATCATGAATATTTCCCATATTATTTCATATCATTGTATAAGAAATAATGTATACATTATGAGGACATACTGTATCTAACAAGATATACTGTTAGACTCTTTGATTCTGTAAAATTAAATTGAAAAAAAAAAAAAAAGAATTTTTCAAAGAGCTTCATGGATAAGTTGACCTCAGTATTCTGAGACATTCTAAAGCAATGGTAGGCTCTGTCACACCACCTCTAAAGACAAATCTGTTAATGAACTGAACTCTTCAATTACTAAATAGCTAGGAGCCAAATTATGTTCACAATGTCCTTTAAAAAATCCTCCATTCTCAGATGCAGCAATCAGTTTAATCCTATGAATTTAAACAAGGACTGACATGATTAAACTCTCTCACATCAAATGTATTAGTGGAGTACTAAAAGGATACAGATTTTTTGTGAAGTTGTTTTCCAAAGTCTTATTTGTCCAAACGACTTAATATTTTATCCCTAAAAATTTCTATATCACTTTTTTATGGTAAGAAAATCCAAATGATTCATAATGTAAAGTGTGTGATCAATTCAACATGGTAATAGAAAATAATTAATACCTAGTTTAAAAATCTCAGAGATTAAGGATAGCAACCCAAATCATTTGTAGATGCGTTCTTTACATAGTTACATGTGGGGACTTCCATGCTCTGCTTTCACAATTTAGCAAAGAAACACTGGCTTTTCCATTCAACCAGCATTCATCTTTAGCAAACCAACCAGTAATGCAATCTTTAGCTCCACTTTTTCAGTTAGGCAATTTCTTCTATACTCCATGACAAATAAGATATGATATAACAGCTGATATAATTTATTAAAAATAAACTATACTGCTTTTAATCAGTAGGAAATGGCATTATCAGCTGACAAAACAGAATGCAACTTCTTTCATCTAAGGCTTCAGGCAACCTGGCTACAATTTACCTTAGGCTGGTTGAAAATAGCTGTTCTGGAAAATCTGATTTGTGCAATTGCTTAAAGTGTATATATTGCATGCAGAAGTCCTAAGGAATGGATGATATATTAATTATATAGCAAATGCACATTAATCTTTTAGAAAACTAATAACTACGTACAGAAAAATAGACATTACAGTATTTATAGTAAGCAGCATGATAACAGTAATAGCTAATAGAAAGGAAACCAGATTCTCTGTTACCCAATGCTTTTCCTGACTTAAATTTTACAACTCAGAGAGGAAGATGCAATTAATAACCCCATTATAAAGATGATAAAACTGAGGCTAAGAGAATTAATGATTTTTACCCTATAGCATCCACCTAACAAGTAACAGAGCCAGGATCACAACCTAGGTCTGTCTATTACCAGGGTCTGTTCTTTGAATTGGTAAATTTTGACTTTCTGTCAGCACCATGACAGGTATAATAAGGATACAAATAATGGAACATATGATATCTGTACAGATTTCGCATCATTGATAGCCAAGTACAATTTACACACATGAAAAATGCAAGAAAATATAAGATTTGCCTTTAATTAGGTGTGAATATGAGAATGCACAAAAAGAAAATAGCAGTGAAGTTCCATAAGAAAAGCCTGGCGACATTTCTTTCCTTTCTGTCTGGGAGATGGGTGGCATTCTGGACAGATGGAAAACACACGGAAGACATTGCTGACTAAGGAAAGGTCCTGAAAGGAAGTATTAATATAAAACAAAATGCACATTTGTATCACCCTTAGGGGTAAAAGAACATCTCTGTGTGCATTATTTTATCTAATCTTCACTCAATTCCCACAGGGTAGGTGAGCTGGAGATTATCATTTTGATTTTATTTATTTATTTTTTTCTTTTTTAAAATTTCAGAATATTATGGATAACATTTTGAGGCTCAGTGAGACCCAATTAGTGGAAGAGCCTGGACTGAAACTGACCTTTTCTGCTGAGCAGTGGACTTTCTAGTATATTAGCCTCTGAGATAGTAGAAATGCATGTTATGATGAGGGACATAAGATGTGGGTGGGTGGGTAAGGTAAGAAGATCAAAGTTTTCTTGTTTTTTTGTTTTTTTTTTGATGGAAATAGAGAGAGTTAAAAATGGATATACAAATGTGGCCAGATAATGAAAGGTTTTACAGACTGCACGTAGAGTTGGAATGTGATTGCTGTGGCAAGAGGGAGACAGAGTGGTTCTTTGAGGCTAGGAGACGATATCCTCTACTGAGCTTTGGAGTCATGCAAACCTGAGGTTAATACCAGTAGCTATTTCACTTCTCCCACCTGGAGTTTCCTTGTCTTTAAAGTGAGAATATTAATACCTCCATCACCAGGGTTTTTATGGTGACAATAAAGGAAATATTCGATAATATATGTGAGATGCACATAGCAAACTCTCCATAAAAAACAATGATTATGATTATAATTATAAACAAAATGAAATAAAACCTGTATTTGAATTTGGTTAACCTGGAAGCAATACATAAAAGCAGAGAACAATGAATCCCTTAGACAAGGGGTATAAAATAATGTGACATCATTTTAACATATAAAATTCTACTGTCCCCCATAAAATCCTTTGCTGGTTTTCCAATTATGCTTGGAATAAAATTCAAATTCTATGGCCTTTCCTACAAACACCTGCATAGTGAGCCTACTGAATTCTTCTCTAGGATTATGTCTTGAGGCTTTCTTCTTGCTCTCGAATCTCCCGCTACACTGGGATTCTTTTATTTCCTGAGAGTCTACCGAGAATGTTCTTTGGCCAACTCGTCACCTGGTCTCAACTTAAAGGTTACTTCTTTAGATAAGATGTCCCTGACTTTTAGTCCTATAGTATCTCATTAATTATTAATTTAAAAAAATTACATATATGTTTGTATTTAAGCAATTGAATTATTGGCAATGAAATAGAGAAGTATTATATGAATTAACATGAGTTGAAGTTCTCTGAAATATAGTGCTCTGGATAGTAAAAAGGAGAAAAATATGAAGACCCTGTACAGAAAGATTTCCAGCCTGCCGAGGGTAATGATCCATTTACATAACATTTCAAGATATCAGTACAAGAGATGCCAGACATGGTAAGAGTGATTAATTGCCAAATTAACGGGGAGAAAAAAAATCTCTTAAGTATTAGAGTTAAAAAGGGCAGGAAGCTGTTGACTATTCCAAGAGCTGTAGAATAAACCATCAGGGGATTTACCATTTAGAAACATTAGAGGTGTAAAGACTGCTACAATTGTTCTGTAAGCTGAAATAAGCAGCTCTGCTTTAAGCTCTTCAAGCCTGTGGATTAATAGTGTGTGGACATGTGCATGCATGTGAGAGTGTGTGTGTCTTACCTGTTCATTTGTGTTTCTGTGGTTTGTCTTATTTGTTTTTGGTGAGCATAAGCAGAGCATATGACAATAGACTAAGAGTTTTGAAAGCAACAGGAATTTTGCCACTCCATGGTTGTCATTTCATTGCATGTGACATCAGCCTTACATCCCAGGACTCTGTCACAGTAACCTTATGACAGTATCATGTCAAGAGTTAGACTGTCAGAGGGCTTCTATGTCCACCTACGACTCTCCCTTACAAATAATTCATTTATTGAAGAAGATAATTATATTAAACCCAAAACAAATTTTAAAATGCTTGCTAAATGAAATCAAACAATTCTCTGACCTTCTATGATATGCCAAGAGACATCCAGTTGGTTACTTGTATATTTTCATTAGAGAGATGATGCTCTACTTAAGTCTTGTAATAGGGCGAATATGAAATAAACTTGACATGTTCATATTATTTAAGAGATGTAATAGACCTGAATGTCTTTGTGAAATTTAAGAAACATTTTCTCTAAAGGTAAAGAGATAGTGGTTTGCTTAATCAACTTCAACAGCTGTATTTTTTTTCATTTTTGATAAGAATTATGAATGTAGACCACAAGCACCCTACTGTGCCCATGGATCTAGCATCACTAAAAAATAGCAAACATAAAACCAATTGAATAGTGAGAGGACAAAAGCATCTAGAAGTGTCATAATAAAAGAATACTGAAATATGCTAGCTTTTAGAAGATACATGAAATAAAGAGCAAGTATAATCTTGAAATTCCATCTACTAGGGATTTCTTTCTCAGTCAACCATGAGCATGGCTTTTGGAGATTATCAAGGTAGGAGCAGATCTAGAACTAGGAAGTCCAAGTCAAGATCACATGGACAAAGGGAAATTTCCAGACCCTGTTGCATCTAGGTCAAGAATCTATCACTTCTTTTTTTTTTTTTTCCTAGAAAAGTTGTATCGATTTTTTTTTTTAATTTCATCTTATTGTTATGGGGGATACAGAATTGCAGGTTACATACGTTGCCCATGTACCACCTTTCCCCCCAAGTCAGAGCTCCAGACGTGTCCGTTCCCCAGGTAGTGCGCGTTGCACCCATCATGTAGGTATATGTCCCTACCCCCCCACCCCCCCTTCCCGAGTCAGCACCTTCAAGTGTTACCATTCCCCAAACGGTGTGCAATGCACTCATTGTGTAGGCATACACCCATCCCCTCCCCCACCCCCCACCTCAGTCTGGTATCCGATTGGTGTCGTTCCCAGATGTGTATTTAGGTGATGTTCAGGGAAACCAATTTTCTGGTGAGTACATGTGATGCTTGTTTTTCCATTCTTGGGATACTTCACTTAATATAATGGGTTCCAACTCTCTCCAGGAGAACCACAGAGATGTCGTATCTTCATTATTCCTTATAGCTGAGTAATATTCCATGGTATACATACACCACAGCTTACTAATCCAATCATGTATTGATGGGCATTTGGGTTGTTTCCACATCTTTGCGATTGTGAATTGTGCTGCTATAAACA
The DNA here is from genome assembly GCF_041146395.1 of Eulemur rufifrons. Classification (NCBI taxonomy): domain Eukaryota; kingdom Metazoa; phylum Chordata; class Mammalia; order Primates; family Lemuridae; genus Eulemur; species Eulemur rufifrons. The sequence goes on along the minus strand of NC_090984.1, from coordinate 110,847,184 downwards.
TTCGGGTACATGTGTCTTTTTTACAGAATGACCTTTTTTCCTTTGGGTATATGCCCAGTAATAAGATTGCTGGGTCAAATGGCAGGTCTACTTGAATCTGTTTAAGATCCCTCCATAATGCTTTCCACAGGGGTTGCACTAGTTTGCAGTCCCACCAGCAGTGTACTAGTGTTCCTGTCTCTCCACACTCACGCCAATATGTGTTGTTTTGGGTTTTTTTGATAAAGGCCATTCTCATTGGGGTTAAGTGATATCTCATTGCGGTTTTGATTTGCATTTCTCTGATGATTAGGAATGTTGAGCATTTTTTCATATGTTTGTTAGCCATTCTTATATCTTCTTTCGAGAAGTTTCTATTCATGTCATTTGCCCACTTTTTGATAGGGTTGCTTGATTTTTTCTTGCTGATTTTCCTGAGTTCTAAATAGACTCTTGTTATCAGTCCTTTATCTGATGTGTAGTATGCAAAAATTTTTTCCCATTCTGTAGGTGGTCTGTTTATTCTCATGACTGTTTCTTTGGCTGTGCAGAAGCTTTTTAATTTAATCATGTCCCATTCATTTATTTTTGTTGCTGCTGTGATGGCCTTAGGGGTCTTCTTCATAAATTCTTTGCCTAGGCCAATTGTCTGCAAGAGTCTTTCCTACATTTTCTTCTAGAATTCTGATTGTATCACGCCTAAGGTTTAAGTCTGTTATCCACCGTGATTTGATTTTTGTGAGAGATGAAAGCTGTGGGTCCTGTTTCAGTCTTCTACAAGTGGCTAACCAATTCTCCCAGCACCATTTATTGAATAGGGATTCTTGTCCCCAGAGTATATTCTTTCCCGCTTTGTCAAAAATAGGTGACTATATGAGGATGGTTCTATATTTGGATTTTCTGTTGTGTTCCACTGGTCTGTGTCCCTGAACTTGTGCCAATACCAGGCAGTTTTAAGAACCACGGCCTTGTAGTATAGTTTGAGGTCTGGCAAATTAATACCTCCCATTTTGTTTTTGTTGCTTAAAATTGCTTTTGCTATACGGGGTCTTCTTTGATTCCATACAAAGTGTATAATTATTTCCTCTACGTCTGTAAAGAATGATGTTGGTAATTTAATAGGGATTGCATTGAATCTGTAGATCACTTTGGGTAGTATAGACATTTTAGCAATGTTGATTCTTCCGATCCATGAGCATGGTATATTTTTCCATCTATTTGCAAGTTCTGCTATATCTTTTCTCAGTGTTTCATAGTTTTCCTTATAGAGGTCCTTTACCTCTTTAGTTAGGTATATACCTAGATATTTTATTTTCTTTGTTGCTATTTTGAAGGGTATTGAGTCTTTAATTTGGTTTTCCGATTGATTGTTATTGGCATATATAAATGCCTCTGATTTCTGTATATTAATTTTGTAGCCTGAGACTTTGCTGTATTCGTTAATCAATTCCAGGAGTCTCATGGTTGAATCCTGGGGGTTTTCCAGATATAACATCATATCATCAGCAAAAAGTGAGAGTTTGATCTCTTCCTTCCCTATTTGGACTCCCTTGATTCTGCTCTCTTGCCTGATAGCTCTCGCAAGAACTTCCAATACTATGTTGAAAAGTAATGGAGACAGTGGGCAGCCCTGTCTGGTTCCAGTTCTAAGTGGGAGTGCTTTCAGTTTTTCCCCATTCAGAATGATGTTGGCTGTGGGTTTGTCATATATGGCTAGTATCATTTTTAGGTAGGTTCCATCAATGCCTATTTTGTTAAGTGTTTTTATCATAAAAGGGTGTTGAATTTTTTCAAATGCTTTTTCTGCATCTAATGAGAGTATCATATGGTTTTTGTTTTTGCTTCTATTTATGTGGTGAATTACATTTATAGATTTACGTATGTTGAACCACCGCTGCATCTCTGGGATGAAGCCCACTTGGTCGTGGTGGATTATTTTTTTGATAAGTACTTGGATTAGATTTGCTAGTATTTTATTGAAAATTTTTGCATCTATATTCATGAGAGAAATTGGTCGGTAGTTCTCTATTTTTGTTGCGTCCTTTCCAGGTTTTGGTATCAATGTTATATTGGCTTGGTAGAACGTGTTGGGGAGAATTCCATCCTTCTCAATATTGGAGAAGAGTTTATGTAGGATGGGCACCAGTTCTTCTTTGTATGTATGGTAAAATTCAGGTGTGAACCCATCTGGACCAGGGCTTTTCTTTTTGGGAAGGTTTTTTATTGCTGTTTCAATTTCAGTTCTTGATATTGGTCTGTTCAGGTACTCTATTTCTTCCTGGTTGAGCCTGGGAAGACTATGTGTTTCTAAAAATTTGTCCATTTCCTCCACATTCTCCAGTTTGTGTGCATAAAGATTTTTGTAGAATTCATAGATGATATCTTGTATCTCTGTAGCGTCGGTTGTGATTTCTCCTTTCATGTTCCTAATGGAGGTTATTAGAGATTTTAGTTTTGTGCTCTTGGTTAGTCTAGCCAGGGGTGTGTCTATTTTGTTTATCTTTTCAAAGAACCAACCTTTTGTTTTATTAATTTCCCTTATAGTTTCTTTCTTGTCCTTTTCATTTAATTCTGATTTGATCTTAGTAATTTCTCACCTTCTACTGGGTTTGGGATCGTTCTGTTCTTTTCTCTAGCTCTTTGAGTCTATTCGTTAGGTTGTCTATTTGCATGTTTTCTGTCTTTTTAGACCTGACCACCTAGTCTAAAGCAGAAACGTGGTTTATGCCCAGCTATCTCCATCATATCCACCTTATTCCTTCTGCTATTTATTATATTTTGAAATTACATTTTTATATATTTGCTTATTTGATTATGATCTCTGCATTCCCCTCGGCATGGACGCAGTTAGATCATGGACTTTGCTGGTCTGATTCATGTATGTATCCTTAACTCCTAAAATAGTACCTGACACATAGTAGGCTCTAAGTAAAAATTTACAGTGATTGACATGAAAATAAGATAAGGGAACACAAACAAGATAGACAGGCTACAGCATTATAATGTGTTAATTATCTGCTCATGATTTATTTGTTTTTTTGGTTTTTCTTTTTTTGTTTCTGTAGCTTGAAACATTATGTAGTATAACTATAGTAAAATATAGTAATTAAACATTTAAAATAAAAAAAGTTTCATTCATTCATTAAACACTTTTGTTGATTATCTTATTTCATTATAATTATAGCACTGCTTCCTCAAATCAGAATTAGATGAAATAATGGTGAATACCAACATAGTTTTATCCTTGGAGGGAAAGCAGTCTTTTTATTTTGCTATCATTGATTTGTACATTGTAGTTTTTGTTCATTTTTTTGCATGCTTAGTGTCTATCATTGTCCTTGAGGGTTATATAAAAGATGTAGGTCCTTCCTTCTAGGGACTCAATATTTAGTGGGCAGAAAGGTAAGGGAATCAACATATACCAGTGCAATATGGCAGTGGCAATAAAATTGTGCACAGTGAACTGTGAGAGCACAGACAAGCAGATGCCAACCTTGTGGAGGTGGTCAGGGAAGGCTTATCAGAGAAGGATGGAGAGCAGAAGGTAGAGTTTATAAGGTTAGGCCAAAGCGGTCATTTGTATGGCAAACAGGGAAATTTTATATTTGTGTGGGTTATATTTAGGAATGATTGGACATAAGGTTGGAGCAACAGGCAAGAGTCATATCACAGAACACATTCATACCATTGACACAATAGATAATGCACATTAAAAATCTACCTGCCATCCAATATGACTGAAACTTTTAGGATAGTCCCATTATACCACAAGAAGCAATAGTTTGCAAGAATATCAGCTGGATAAGTGAGAAGCAGGGCATCTCCAGGTAACAGTGGCTCTAAGGGTAAGAGAGCCACTGTAGCAGTCAGGATTTCCCAGAGAAACAGAAAAATAGTAAAAAGATGATTGATAGATAGATAGATATCTAATGCATCAGAGGCAGAGAAATACCACAATCTGCCCTCTGCAAGCTAGAGACCCAGTAAAGTGTCTGGTGTGATTCAGGCTGAGTCCAAAGAGCTGAGAACCGAGAGCGCCAATGTTGGAGAACAAGAGAAAATGTATGTCCCAGCTCAAGGAGAGAGAGTGAATTTGCCCTTCCTCCACCTTCTTGTTCTACTTATGCCCTCAAAGAATTGGATTATGCCCACTCATATTGGTTGGATCTTCTTTATTCAGTTTACTTATTCAAGTATTAATTTTTTGGAAGACACACTCACAAACACACACAGAAGTATGTTTTAGCAGATATCTGGTCACCCTGACCCAGTTAAGAGACACATAAAATTAACCATCATAGACATCACTGTTGCCAGTTTTACAAATTTAGAATTTTAATTTGTTTAGTTCATCCAGAGTTTTAGTTAGCTTAGAATAACAAAATCCCTAAGAGACAGGTACTATTATATCCAAGTGTAAAAGAATACTTACATCAACTTGTTAGTCCATTTCCTCCTGGATGGCAGCCTAGAAACTGAACAAGACTAGGACAATCTTATTGATAAAGACATTAAAATAAGTTATAATAAACCTATTCAATGGTGGAGGAAAAAATAGAAAATTAATTATGTGCATGGTCAGAGTCATTCAAGAGGGCTAAAAATAAAAACATGTATATTGTACTTTGAATATCCTTCTCTAAATTTCTGTGTTATTCAATTCTAAAAGAAATAGTCTTTCTTCAGATTATAGCAAATTTGATTGGGCTTGGAGGACTTATGTATGAAGATATATTTTTTCCAAAATAAAGAGTTTTCTGATGATAAATATAACATAAGCCTTGTAAAATATTTACTAAAAATTAAAATATGATGGTAGAATCATATTTATCCAAACAGTTAAATGTAAACTCTAATGATATTTTATTGGAAATCATTTCATCTTTTTAGACACATAGTTTACACATGAACATGTATTGCTTTATAAACCTATTTTTGATTTAGTGATAAGTCATTGGCATCTATTAGTTGTGTTAACTACTGTGCTTCATGCTTTTTGTAATGCTATACCCATACTTTATGTATTCAAAGTGCTTTGATGGAAATTAAGAATATATATAGTGTCATTGCCTTTAATTATGAATATTACTAGAAGAGATATCTTTGCATGTGTATGTTTCCTCTTTACTTATTTTTATCATAGAATAAATTCCTAGAAGTGCAATTTGTGTGTTAAAGGCATGTATATTCTGATACTACTTTCTAGAATTAATCTTTTAAGCAGCAATATTACCATAATCTCATTAAAATTATATTAATATTTGTCAATGCTTATTACTTTGATAGGCAAAAGACATTTCATATATATGCATATATATATAATCTTTTATTACTATTGAGGCTGAATATCTCTTGTTCTTACTAATCCTTTGCTTTTAATTTTTTAACTATATCTTGATATTACTTTTCCATGCTTATATTGCTATCTTTTGTTTTTTTTTTTTTTTTTTTGACAGAGTCTCACTCTGTTGCCCAGGCTAGAGTGAGTGCCGTGGCGTCAGCCTAGCTCACAGCAACCTCAAACTCCTGAGCTCAAGCGATCCTCCTGTCTCAGCCTCCCGAGTAGCTGGGACTACAGGCATGCGCCACCATGCCCGGCTAATTTTTTTCTATATATATTTTTAGCTGTCCATATAATTTCTTTCTATTTTTAGTAGAGGTGGGGTCTCGCTCTTGCTCAGGCTGGTCTCGAACTCCTGAGCTCAAACGATCCGCCCACCTCGGCCTCCCAGAGTGCTAGGATTACAGGCGTGAGCCACCGCGCCCGGCCTCTTTTGTTATTTTATTAGTGATTTGTTGAAGTCTATTAATACAACTGATATTGAACACCACCATGTGCCAAACAGTTTTCTAGGCCTCAAAAATATAATAGTGAGGAGAAAAGACAAAACACTATCACCAGCAACAAAAATAAATGCATACATATATACATATATAATACATATACACATATATAGTCTGGTTTTTCTCAATGAGAGTCAAGCATATAAAGAATATTTTTCCCAACCTTTCCAGTAGTATATTATAAACCATTTCTAAAGGTTCCCAAACCATTTCTAAAGGTCCTAAAGGGTACATTTGAAGAAAACATGGATACTGAGGCCAAGTTTACCTTTACCCACCTCTAGGTATACCTTTATCATCAGTAAAGTAAGGATCAAGATGGTGCTATAAACAAGGAGGGCCAGCACCAGTAATATCAGGACAGCAGTCATGAAGATAAAGGAGTTTGCTTGTCTTAGTTGTACATGTTCTGTTCTGTTTTAATCTAACTTGTAAAAGTAGAAACTTGTTTACTAACACACAATAAAAAAGAAAGATAAAAGAATCTTAGCCCTAATAATACTCTAATAAGTTAGGAACTGGAGAAATAGTAAAGCCTGTGTAGACAAAAATCTTAGCTTACCTTATCCTATGTATGCTTTCCAGGTAAACATAATAAATGGCTTTGCTACAGTAATAACTAACTGAAGTTTCTATCAAGGTACTCTTTAGATGTTCACCACAAATTTAATTTGAATCTTTTATGCTCATAAAGCTTCAATATCTACTTTTCCCACCCCGTATTTTTATTTTATTTTTGATTGCTTCTGCCCTTGCTCTTTCAAAGTAGACCTAAATTGAAAGTGTCAGAATATTATATCAAAAGCCATTTAGATTGTTTTTGAATGGAGTGCAGATAAGTATCCAAACTTTTGAGTGCTTGGTCTAGTCCATTATGTCTTTCAATGTGCCTTCAGGAAGCAGTTCCTGGGCTGTGACAAATGCTTCTCATTTCTGTAACTTGCAAATGAGTTTAAACACCTAGAGGTATAGGACAATTGATAACTTTAAGGATAAAAATGAAGAATTCCAAATAAACTGCTTGGACTGTCATTATCAAAGCTGCTATTTTGTGGCTTCTCAGCCCCAGCCCCTGATGAGTGACGTGCCACATCTGTCCAAGACCAGTATCATTTTATGAGAAAGTCTTTGAAAAGTAATCTCATAGCAAAGGCAATGTTGCATGATTGTGTAGATTATTATCATCATGTATTCAAAAATACTAGAAAAGATTTTTTTATTGATTGTTTGAAAAGTGAAACTGAAAACTCTTCTTTAGAGTTATTAGTATTTGCTATTTCTGTTCGAATAGAGTAAATTGACTCAGCCTCTCTTGTGCCTAATTCAAGCCATCTTTTTTAATTGAGACATTTACATATATTGACTATCTTGTGAGTAATTTTTGCATTTACATAATACTTCCCAGAGCTTCGGATGCTTTGCAAATATTACATTCTTTAAAGGTCACTAATCTTGAGAAAGGAGGTGATGTCAGCAAGATGTCTAATTAAAAGTGCCTAACACTCATCTCTCCTGCAAAAGACCAAAACAACAAATCCGCAACTACATTGTGACTAGAGTTGTCTGAAGGAAAACATTGAAGTATAACATGGGAGTGGTGGAGACCTTGTGGAGCACAAAGACTCAGAGTGACCACAGAGAGAAAGAAAAAACACAACCTGCCAGTGCCACGCTGAATCAGCCTAGAACTATGAGGGCCATTCCCTTGTAAGGGGAAAGTAAGCAGGAACCCCTCAGAAATGCCCATTGACACTGTAGACACCCACAGTCTTTGCTGCTGGAGAATCCTGCAGTCCTCACAGGCCCTGTGTACAGATTGGGGATCTGGTAGTTCACAGCCACAGCTATAGCTGCATTGCTCCAGAGAAAGAGCCTGCATTGTCCCCCTCCTCTTTGTGACCCAAACAGCTTCTGCTGTATGATGCTATCTTATAAACAGAGCCACTGATGAGTGTGTTCTATCCCAGGGGCCAGAAACCACTGCATCTCCCAATCACTGAGGCCCCACCACCATTACACCATGCTCATATATAGTAGTGCACCATTTTCCAACTGAATTGCTATAGCTCCCTACCCCTGGGAATCGGCTGCTTAGAAGACATTCCATCTCTCCCATCCTAGTGGTTACAGTGCCCTGATTTTGGCTACTTGGAGCCTAGGTACAGTGAAATAGCCATGACCCTGGTGCCTAAGTCTACATGGCACCTTGCCTCCCAAGGAACAGGTGGTCTTGTACAACAGGAAAGCTAAGTCTAATACTTCTTTGGCATACAAAACAGCCCAGCATCCTCCTGACCCTACGGAGCCCCGCCTGAGCCATGGACCAGCCACACAAATTCAAGTAGCCTAGGCTATTGAGACGATTATAGGCATCACTAACATTGGCTAAAACTGAAGAAGTTGCATGAAGACTATACTAATGAGTCCACTCTGAGCCAAAGCCAATGTATCCTGCCCAGTAGACATCACAGGACATATCTGCAGGTGAAAGTCTTTCTCTACAAAAGCCACTCCATAAAATTAGAGGAGGCAACCATTCCACCAGATGCACAGATATTAATGCAGTGACATAAGATAAATGAAAAAGCAAGGAAACAATACACCACCAAAGAAACACAGTAGCTATCTGATAACTGAGTCCAAAAGAAATTTACAAACTCTCTGAAAAGAAATTCAAAATTATGATCTAACGAAAACTCATTAAGATATAAAAGAACACAGGTAGACAATTCAATGAAACAAGGAAAAAGTTAATGCTCTGAATGAGAATTTTTTAAAAAGAGATGGATATCATAAAAAGCAACTAAACAAAAATCTTGGAGCTGAAGGATTCAATTAATGAAATATAAAAAATACAATTGAGATCTTTGACAGTGAACCAGATCAAGCAGAAGGAAAAATTTCTGAACTTGAAGACAGGCCTGTTGAAATAATGAGAAAATAAAGGAATAAAAAATAGTAAAGAAAGCCTACAGGACTTGTGAGATACCATCAAGCAAATGTATTTTCTGCATTATTGAAATTCCAGAGGAAGAAGGCACTGGGGGAGAAGGGGACAAAAGCTTACTTAACAAAACAATAGCTGAAAACTTCCCAAGTCTTGAAAGACATATAGAAATCCAGATCCATGAAGTTCAAAGAATTCCCAACAGATTCAAGCCAAAGAGATCCTCTCAAGGCACATTATAATCAAATTGTCTAAAATCAAAAACAAAGAAGAGTTCTAAGCAGCAAAAGGGTCAAGTCACATATAGGGAATCCTTATTAGGCTATCAGCAGATATCTCAGAAAAAAATCTTTTAGGCAAGGAGAGAATAGAATGATATAGTCAAAGTGCTGGAAGAAACAAACTGCCAGTCTGCAATATTGTACCCGACAAAGCTATCCTTCAGAAGTGAAGGAGATATAAGGACTTTTTCAGACAAGGAAAAACTGAGGGAATTTATCACCAGTAGACCAGCCTTATAAGAATTGGTAAAGGGAGAGGGCTTAAACTGGAAGCAAAAGGGCAATAGTTACTATCATGAAAACTTATGAAAGTAACCTCACTAGTAGGGACAAATTCATTAAGAAACTGGAGAATTTAAATGTTCTGGCCTTTTAACTCTGGTGATCTTAGACAAGTCACTTCATCTCTTAGAAGGCTTTCCTTCTCTGAATAAACAGGAATAACTAGAGGATCAATGTCATTTGTGGCTGTGAGATTAAATGAAACAACGTGTGTAGTGCAATTAGGCTAGCATTAGAATGTGTCTAGTAAATGTTACCTATGTTCATTGCTATTATTCTTTCAGAATTATATTCTTTCAGAAACAAAGTATTTCCCAGGTATGGAACATAAAGCTACTAAGTCTTCATGAAGGAATAGGAAAAAAAAAATAAACCCACAAAGAATAGTGTAACTTGATATGAAATCCAGCTGCTTGGTTTTGCATATGTAGAAATATTTTTAGAAGCTTATTTGTAAATTAACTCCTTCCTGGCCATGGTGTAATTGGATTTAGAAAAGGTAGTAATCATTTTTGGTATGGCAAACCTTTACTCAATTCTGGGTATAAAATCACCATTAGAGATCATTTTTATCCTTCCTTCTTTCTTTCTAACAAATGGGTAGAGGACATTTATAAATTGAGTATATTTATATTATAAAATTATGTAAAGTATATATTTTAATCTCTTTAAGAAAAGAACAAATGGAAACATATACATGGAGTCCACACATTGTCATCTGCCTTGGGTAATCCCTTTGTTCGGTTTCCTTTGAATTTAAGCTTACACATGTTACAGTTCAACAGTTAATGAAATCTCTTTCAGTCAGAAGTTTATAAGGGAGAAGTTACCAGGATGTTACAGGTTAATTCTGAGAAATTTGACTGTGGTAATAAGGTGGACTACTCCCAGTTGTGCTGTCTTTATAATAATAGTTAAATATGTTTATGACTATGACAAAATCATTTATTGAGAATTACTGAATCTGCATTCTTTAATGAGAATCGTGATTGATATATTTGAGTATAAGAATATGGAAGGACGGAATGCAGTTCCTGTTATCAGACTTGAATTCCTTTTTACTGAACATCAGGTACTACTTTTAACCAGCCGTTACAATCTGAAATGTCTTCTGTATATTCCACAATATTTCAGAGGTAAGATATATCCCTCCTGCTTCAATGATAGTCTTTGCCTCTACACTTAGTATATAGGGTGCAAGTTCTTTGTTATTTACTCCTGGAAAGCTTTGTGTCTCTCCAATGTCTGCAAATTGTGACATTATTTAGATGATTATTCAATAGCTCTAACTTTACCTTTATTTGTAACAAAAAAAAAATTAGCAATTCTAGACTATCTTTGGAATTAGTATTTGGAGATATAGGGAATACATCAGATCTATTTAAATCTTCGGGAAGATTTATTCTTTCCTTAGATGTGTGTGTGTTTGTGTGTGTGTGTGCGTGCATGTGTGTATGTGTGTGAAAATAGATTCCTAATGTACAAACATGAATGCCATGATCATCTCTAAACAATGCCATCAAACATCTTCTCTACCATGGGACACTAGAGGACTTCACAATTTAATCATGTTGTTGAGGTTTGCATTTCTATCACACTTCTATGCAATTGTTATGTAGCTTCGAAATTTCTCTATTTCACATGCTTATCATAAATCCTGAACTAAGTCATCAACCCACAAAATTCAGTCATAATACTTTTAAGATGTCCACTTCCAAAGTAATAAAATATTTTCTTACATTGTTTAGGAACTGGTTCTGAAAACATTTTGCCAAGATGAGTTTCCCAAAGACCTTGAGAACTGGAGAACATCCCAGAAAACTTCTTATGAATATGCAGGTGAAAATGTCACTCATCTAGCAGGTTGTGTTCAAAATCAGTTGCATTACTTCATATCCAAACTTTGTACAATGAATAAAGTATTCAATAAATGTTTCTTTGATTGGGTAAATGAATATAAAATTTGAAACCATAATTATAATTCAATGGCATGCACAACCCAAAGATGACACCATGCATCTCCTTCTCTGTTAAAGAGTAGATTCTATCTTCTATTTCTTCAAGATACTATCCAGGAAATTCCCACACGGCCTACCTTTAATGAGCTTCTCATGTTAGATCCTAGATGACTAGAATTACCTTCTTGAGGCTGGCTGCAGATCATGTGGTCTTATTTCATTATAATTATCATTATAGCTCTGGCTAGGAGGTTCTGCTTGGTTTTCCAGAGTTACAATTCCCTCTTGACTATGATTAAACTGTCTTTGGATTCATGGGCCTGGAGAACTTAAATAGTCCAATTTAATGAAAAACAATTTTCATAGCCATCTGGCAATAGTCTGAATATTTCTAAAAGTTAACTTTTTGCATATTAAACTTCTAAAAGAAATAATTAAATCAGCTTTCATAGTATCCCACGTAGAAAGAGGCCTCTCTGTGTGTTCCTACCAGCCCACTGATTTGTGTGTCTGCTGTACTTCCTCAGTAGTTTTGGAGAGAAACAGGTCATTTATATAAATTATAATCGATAGGGGTCTGAGTGCTGAGCTCTTTGGAATAGCCTCTTGGGTACATTAGATAGTGAGAGACAAAGAAATTAATCTTAACTACTTGGATTCTTTCATCAAGGCAAAATTTAAATCAATTAATTATAATTTAGAAAATTTTTTGAGCTATAAAGCTTTCAGAATGAAAATTGTGTTTGTGTAATTACGAAGAAAGTTATTCCTATTTAAAAAGACAGCTCCACAAATGCCATTTTGAAGGTTCTTTAAGTTGTTTATAAACTTTTTCATTTTGTTTTTAAGTTCAATCTTAAGAACAAAGCCAGATTTGTTAAAAGAATTAACCATTTATTGATTGTAGCATATGAGTTTTCTAAGAATGATAACTCAGAGTCGCTCAGAAACAAGACAGACTTTGCATTATTTTGAATTCTTCAAGCCTGAATATAGTTTGTATAACTATTAAAATAACAGTACATTTTCTAGGAGAAACTTGAAATCAAAACACACACACACACACACACACGCACACGCACAACGTTTAGCCTAAAATGTGATTTTGGTTTAAATTATTAGGTAAAGGAGCTGGTAAATTATATTTCCCTTGCATATTTGGTTGGGCCTGGCTGGACAAATAAAAATTTGGAAAAATTGTTGTTACCCAAATATCCTTATTGGCAAACCCTTAGCAGATAGATGGTAAGGACAGGTGGGAATGGTGTTTGTTTTATAATCAAACTTGATCTATGTGTCTTCCTTCTATTCCTACTTGAGCCATTTCTGACATAAAACTATAATCCATACTCCATATATGACCCTCACTTTCTATATAAGTAAATGGATAATAATACCAAGAGAGATTTGTGAGTCAAGTAATATAATAAATGCTTAAGAGAAAGTATAGGTGAATATCCTTAGTACTGAATGCTTTGAATATATTTCCATGGAATTAAGAACACTGATAAATGCTTCATTCAAAAGAATACAGGGTTTATGCAAACACAAAAATCACTTGCTTTATTATCCAACTCTTGATAACCTTAATGGAAATGAATGCACTTCATGAAGGCCAAATGCATTTTATCTCTGTTTTAAAGTTGAAAGTATTTGCAGTGCTAAACATTCCAGGTAGCTAATATCCACATTAATGATGCTGGTAAATCTAAATCACAAGATACATTTGGACTCTTAATTTAAAGCAATACTAATAAAATATTTGATTGAGCTGATAAAACATTAGATGTTTAAATAAGTCATTTATCTAGTGCAATGAACAGAAAACCGTTTAAAGAGTCCATGGCCTTTCATAAAAGAAACAAATCTACAGTTTTATACTAATTTATAATATTCTGTAGACACCTTTTTCTTTCTCTCTTTTTTTCCTTTTTTTTGGCTTTTTTCCTTACCATGCCAATAATCCAATCCTTAGGAACCACGCACACACACACACACACACACACTCAAAGGCCTTATTGTGTTCCTGCTGTTTATCACTTTCCTGAAATCATAATCCTCTCAGTGTAACTATAATCATCTCTGCAGGAATTAATTGTGATGTCACAGAACATTATGACATTAAGTGGGAAACAGGCAGCAGGAAACTGAGCTCCATTAATAGCAAAGATTTCTTCCTTATGAAAAGATATGTTGTACATATATCATGCTTCTGTTTAAGAATGGGATCAAATTAAATGAGTGCAAAAATATCTAAGACTTACATTGAATTTTCAGATAAATTTGAGGGTTAAACTCTAGTGATCCATTAAAGTCAGAATGTTTTTTAGGCAACTTATCAAAAGGATAATGTACAATCATGCACTACATAAAGACATTTTGGTCAATGGCAGACCACATATAAGACAGTGTTCCCATAAGATTATAATGGAGGCCAGGTATGGTAGCTCACACCTGTAATCCCAGCACTTTGGGAGGCTACGGTGGGAGGATTGCTTGAGCCTAGGAGTTCGAGACCAGCCTGGCAAACATAGCAAGACCCTAGTCTCTACAAAACAACAACAATAATAATAATAATAAATAGTCAGGCATTTTGGTGTGTGCCTTCAGTCCTCGTTACTCAGGAGGCTAAGACAGAAGGATTGCTTGAACCCAGGAGTTTGAGGTTGCAGTGAGCTATGATCACAACACTGCAATCCAGCCTGGGCAGCAGAGCAAGACCCTATCTCTAAAAAGAATTATAATGGAGCTAAATATTCCTGTCACCTAGTGCTGTCATAGCCAGCTAAATACCACAGGACAATATATTACTCAGATATTTGTGGTGGTGCTGGTGTAAATAAATCTACTCTGCTGCCACTCCTATAAAAGTATAGCATATACAACTATGTAGAGTACATAATTCTTGATAATGTCAATAAACAACTAAATTACTGCTTTATGCATTTAGTATACTATACTTTTAATCATTGTTTTGGAGTGTACTCCTACTTACAAAAACAATAGTTAACTATGAAAGAGCCTCAGAGAGGTCCTTCGGGAGCCATTCCAGAAGAAGTCATTGTTAGAGGAGACGACAGCTCCATGCGTGCTATTGCCTCTGAAGCCCTTCCAGTAGGACAAGATGTGGAGGTAGAAGACAATGATATTGATGATCCTGATCTTAGGCTAATCTGTCTTAGTTTTTAACCAAAAAGTTTAAAAAGTAAAAAAAAAAAAAAAATTAAGATAGAAAAAAGCTTATAGCATAAGGTTATAAAAAAGAAGACATTTTTGTATAGCTATATAGTGTTTGTGTTTTAAGCTGTTATTACAAAAGAGTCAAAAAGTTAAAAATATTAAAAAGTTTATAAAGTAAAAAGTTATTAATACAATAAATTAAGATTAATTTATTTTTGAAGAAAGAACATTTTAAAATAAATTTAGTGTAGCCTAAGTGTACAGCGTTTATAAAGTCTACAGTAGTGTATACTAATGTCCTAAGACTTCACATTTAGTCACCACTCACTCACTGATTCATCCACAGCAACTACCAGTGCTGCAAGCACCATTTATGGTAAATGCCCTGTAGAGGTGTACCATTTTTTATCTTTTATGCCATATTTTGACTGTACTTTTTCTATGTTTAGATACACAAATACTTGACATTGTGTTACAATTGCCTGCAGTATTCAGTACAGTGACATGCTGTACAGGTTTGTAGCCTAGGAGCAAACAGGCTACACCATATAGCCTAGGTGATGTTCCCACAATGGCAACATCATCAAAGAATGCATTTCTCAGAACATATTGTCATCATTAAGGGACATATGACTGTATGCTCTCTTCATGATATTATTAAATGGTGTTTATCACAAATTTGGGGGTTGTATTGCAAATAAAATGATACATCCATTAGTGGTTCTAAAGCTTAGCTTCACATTACATCACTTGGGAAGCCAAGGTTTAGAATCTCACATGACGATTACTTGGGAAAAAATACTGATGTCCTGGATCCACCCCCAGAACCTCTGATTTAATTGTCTTGGGATGAGGACTGAGCATTGGGAATTTTAAAAGCTCCCAGGTGACTCTCATGCACAGCTAGGTTGAGAACCACTGCTCTGTATCATTTTGCTCACAGCAGACAGCCAACAGGGGAAACATTTATTTTATCTCTTAGGGACTCTTCGGATAGAATTTTAGAGAGAACCATATTTTCCAAGCATGGTTTTATTATCTCAGCATATCTCCAGATCATATCTCCAAGTTTAATTTTTAAAATGGCACACCATTTTATGGAGAATTTTGTATGAGAAGAAGCTGATGTGTGATCTTGGGCCCTGAAAGTAAAAGCTTGTTAATTACCCAGGAATTTTCAGAGCAGCAAAATGTAGCATGCTGTGATACTCCTGCAAAAAGGAAGCCTTCTCCAGGGAGCAGCTTTCAACCCAATAATTGCAGCACCTGGTGAGCTTGATTATGAGCATTTGTGGGGTACTCCCCAGAAACTTCCAAAAATATGTGGGATGCAGGAGATTTGAGAGAGAGAGAGAGCTATGATATGAGAGCTTGGCTCCCCTTTTCACTTATTAGAATTAATTTAATCAACTTTATCATCTACCATAAAAAAGCTATTTGAAAATATGGCAAACTCAAATGAGTGTAAGGAATATTTTCCTTGCCATCCCTTAATTAAAAGCTAACAGAGGAAACAAGAATTACACACTCCAGCAAAAAACATATATAGGTATATGATTAGCAAAACATTCAGGACCACAGATTAGCTTTAGAGCACTTCTGTGGGAATTAGAATAGGGGCCTCTACCAGGAGAATGCAGCTTCACAGACACAGGACTCATTGCCTGAAGACCGGGAGCTGCAACATCAGCCCAAGTTACCCCCTAGGCCAGGTGACTTTATGCAGTTTCACATCTTAACCTCTGGGTGCAGATCTGGAAATGATGAGGATACAGGCAATTAAGTCATCCCAGAGCTCCTAATAGGGGGAAATGCTTTCCTAACCCTGAGGCACTCTGCCCAAGCCTGTATCATGATACCAGATCCAGGCAGGGTAAAGGTGTTCAGACAGCCACTCTTCGGAAAGTTCATTATACTGGAATAGCAAACCTGATCACTCTTCCTCTAGACCCCATTTCCTGCTGATGGTTTGAGCTGCAATGAACAGGGACAAACTTAATTAATCACGTGGAAATGGATTTACTTTGCAATAGTTACAGATCAAGTTTGTCCTATGACTAAATCCTAGATTCAGAATTAAATACATTTATTTTTTCTGAGGATAGCAATGGAGGAGTGTGTGTGTGTGTGTGGTTAATAATTTAAAATGTATCAGTTTATCAAGATATGTATATACATAAATTGTTACAAAGACAGAGATGAATTTTTCTGCACAGAAATCATAAGGACTTTTGAATCACTAGGTACACATCAAGATCAAACATGTGAGTTGAGCCACTAATGAGAAGACCAGGGCCATAAGTCTGGAGGTCAAAAAAATCCCAATGAAGAGCAGGCATAAAACATGTTTGAGCAGGAATGGATGAGGACTTAAAAAGCCAGACTATTTTAAATTACGTGTGCACATTTTGTTGTAAATGTACAACAATGTAATCTCCATTTTTATCTCCAAAATGAGATTACAAGTAGACAGCAAATAGTCTTTGTAAATGTTTTGGGGAAATCAAAGAATAAAGATTGTATTTTATTTTTGGTCCTTTGCAGAATGAGATAGGCACAAAAAGGCTGGGGAAACAGAGATTGAGGAATCAGCAGAAGCATGAAACTGGAGTTGACAATGACTACAATAAACCCTAGAGGCTTGTTGTCTGTGTAGCATAATACACTGCAGGTAAGCGCTTGACACAGCACTTTGCATATAGAAAGCATACAATAAATGATAACTATCATCACTATTAATTAATAATTATTAATGAAAATCGATGACAGTTATAAGTAAGCTACCACATTATGGGGATTCATTTGAGGGGTTATGTTATTCTAATTTAGATAATAGTAAATTATAGTATGGCTTGATCGTCTGGAATGTCCTGGCTTAATTGGAAATAAATTTAGGATCTAAGAAATTTGATTCCAGTAGTATTGAAAAAGAAGGTCAGCGTAGTGATTTGTTTTGTTCAAGCCTCTGTTTATATCCATTAGCAAAGAAAAATAAAGTTAGATTTCCCTTGAGCTTGATATTATGCTTGATAATAATGAAACAAGCCATGCAGAAGAAAGTTGGTATAGAAATCTAGATTTCTGAAGACACCTGTATTTTCCAATTTCAATGTTTGTGCTTATGAGAAATAAGAAAAAGAGAAGTAAATAAGAGATTGGAGAGTGTGGATGGGGGTGGACCCATTATTCCACTTCATTCTCCTGGGGAGATATTCCTGGCAGGGTGCATGTGCCTTTTGCACTTTCTGCAGATTGCTTTTATTATTAAACAACTTTTTAAAAGCCTACTCTTTTGATATATTAAAACAATAAGAGTAAATATACATCCACTACCAAGATAAATTACCCCTAAATCTAATCTAGAGAAAATGCATTTCACCCTCATAATAACACTAGAAAAAGGTAGTGATCAGATTTCCTATTAGTGAAAATAAGCACTTTAATAAACTGCTTGGTATCTCCCAGGTATTGTAAATGGCAGCTGCTATTAGAATTGGTCTCAATAATGTAATAGATTACCATATAAACCCACATACTTTAATGGAGCATAAATTAAACATAGTCTTTGGATGGCTTTACATGTAAATGTAGCTTTTTGAAAAATATTTTAATTTTTCACTTAATAATCTTGCCAGCTTTGTACATTGGAGAATAGTAAACTCCTCATCCCCCCTGACCTTTATAAGATACACCATAACCAATAAAACTTTGCACTTTAATTTTATTAATTCTAAGGTAAAAACTCCTGATATCGAATTCCTTAAAATAAAATATTATGAAAGTATGCAATTGAAATATGAATATTGATTCAGGTTATGCAATATTTTGTTTTATTTCTATTTTTAGATAACAATATATTTTGGTTTAAAATAGCTATATTTGCATGTGTATGTGTGTTTCTGTGTTTCAATATTAAGCTACCTACAGTTTAAGTATTCTGATTAAGTCACAGTAGTATGTTTGAAACATAAATCAAAGAACAATCATTAGTAATTTGAACCATGTTTAAGTTCCATGTTTTAATTATTATGCTAATATTTTATTACAGCACTCATAATTATTGCATTGCAAATATCTACTTTGTTATTAGAATACTGGTGTGTAGATATATACATTCACTCATAGGAATATCATAATAATTACCTACTCTAAAGTCAGATATTTATCACAAGAAATGTTACAGGTATAGCCAAAGAGTTTAGTATCTGTGTGAATACCACAAAGACTTTTCAATAAAAAACACTTGTTATCTAGCAGTTACTATTAGAGAAGCAGATTCAGATAATTGATCCCTTTAAATCAAACACTCTTGATGTTGACCAAGACTTATATGTTTGGTCATAAAATATAGTACATTTTCTATAATAATTACAATTGTTAGCTATATGCTCAATTGCCAGGTAAATAACATAAACTTGTATTACTAAAACTGTACTAACTTGGCACTTACTAAACTATTGAAACAGATAAGGAGAATCAGTTAGTCGTAACTGGATGTTGCACTACATAAACTGTTAAAAAAATGACATTTCCTGGTCTTGCATTAAGAAGTCAAGGTCTAAGAGGAAGTTTTCATTCAAGCTATCAGAATTTTGTTAGCTAAAATGTTGATTTGGATTGTGTTTTGATTTGCTATATTTTAATCTAAGTATCTAATGGGTTTGCCAGCTATTTTGGTACAGTCAATAACCTCCTTCTCTTTCTCTCTGCATATACAGACACACAGACACTACAGCTAGAGTCTTGTTGGTCTTTCTGGTCACATAAATGTTATAGTGAAAATAACATATGGATATATACATTCATACCTAAGAAATTATTTAGGGTTTATTAAATTTATTTCCTAAATTGTAATTTTAGAAAAAGGAATATTTTTATAATTGCTCTTAACTATGTCTGGTTATCAAATGCAGTAACCTGGCTTGTGCATGTATCAAGACCAGTTGAGCTGTGTAGCTCTAGCCCATCTTCCCTTGTGACCCCACTTCTGAGCTTCCTGAAATAGCCTGCTTGATTTAAGATGATGAGATGATGATTTTCTCAAAGCAAAAATGTCAATTTTTATCTCATGCATTGGGATATTTAAGGTGATTTTGTGATTCAACAGAAATTTGAATTTGAAACAGAAATTTATATCTATGAATGTAAAAAGTAGCAGCAGAAGATATACAGTAATATTGTATTTAATTACACATTTCCTAAGAAAGAGGAGGAAAGAAAAAGGGAGGAATCCTATAAATAAATCTGAAAATTATTAGCTGCAGCATTTGTTTCTCATTTACCCTGGAATAATTTTCAGTGGTCACCACTCTCAGCCATCCTCCCTTCAGTCAGTTATCTCTGGTGTCACAGGCCACTCTGTGAACCTGGCCAAATGATGAAGCTTCTGAGTCCTGGATTATTGCTCTGAAAAGCCTGTCTTACCAGGTGGTCCTTTGCAGCTCCAGACTCCCGTGAGTTGGCTATGGAACCAAGACTGGGAAATCCCTGGATTGTGGTATTTCTACCTTGCCAGCAAGTTTTTCAATTCCAGGGGTCATGTTACCTTTCAATTCTGCTAAATCTATTAGCTTTATGGGAGTATTGCCTGATGTAGTGCTGAAAGTTTTGCCTTTGGCATTCCAGGAGTAGAGCAGAGAATTAGCTTCTGCTTTAGCTGAATTCTATCTCTGTGCAACTAGGAAACCATGGCTCAGATTAGAGGCAAATTGGGTATTTAATTTAGACTATAATATAGTGCTAAACTACCTGTGATGCTTTCCATTTTTATTCTTTTCCCCTCGGATGACTGACATAAGTCTCATTTTTGGAATGAAAAGCAAAGAACATATTCAGTTTAGGCTGTCACAGCACAGAGACAAAAATATAATTCAGAATTATCTTCTTTTACTATAAGCCTTGGAATTGACAGTGCACTATTGTATACTACATAATACAAGCTTTTTATGTATCATATTAATATACTACCTTTAAGTCTTGACAATTTGCACTGACATTCTGAATTAACATTGCAGTTAACTATTTGATAATATCACATTCATGGAGTAAGAGTATTTTAGTGGCTGATTTTTTTCTCTTGTGGTATTATTACAAGAAGTAGTAATTTTCTCACTATGACATTTATTATATTTTAGGACCTTTCACTAAATACTGAAATGCATGATTTTGTAAGATTCTACATTTGTTGAACAAGTACTACTATATAGATTCATTTTTCTCTTTGACACCCAAAATGCAACATGGACATATTTATTATTCAAATATTTAAACATGCTGGGTAAGAGTTTTTGTGGATTTGTCTAAGCTCTAAGTTTTTCTGATTCTTACTTTGAGTCAAAAGTTTGCTTTTGATTCACATAGTTACCGTGAAATTGTATTTTAAATTTGTTATTACAACTAGAAAGTCATGTTTTACTTACACAACATACCAAGAAAAATGGCAGGTAAGTCACTCAGCAACTCCAGGCCATCGTTTTTTGACTTGATTTTAGATGATGAGTTTCTCAAAGCAAAAATGTTTATTTTGATCTCATGTATTTGTCTATTCAAGGTGACTTTATGATTCAACACAATGTTTAATTTCAAACAGAAATTTATACTTATAAAAAGTAGCACCAAAAGATTAGCAGCAGTATCCTTTTTAATTATACTTTCCCAAGAAAACAAGGTATCCTGCACACTATAAAAATGCTTTGAGAAAGTAGAAATATTCATAACAACAAAAAGCAAAACAAAACAAAAATGATATAAACCAAAGTTTCCTAATCAGCATTGGTCTCCTAAAGCCGCCATGTCTTCAGCATGCACAGGTTTACGTCTTTAAAACAGGAGGTATCTAATACTTAAATCACCCACAGACTATTTCACATTTGTTGTTTCCAGTTTAAAAAAAAAAAAAAAAAGATCCATTCCCTTTTAGTGTCAGAGAATATTAGTCACAGAAGTACTTCCCAATTTTTTCTTTGAAGCAACCATTCTTTATTGTCTATTCAGAAAGCTGTGGTTCCAAAATGGCATTTTTGTTCCTTTAAAACCTTGTGGGTATTTTGTCTTTTGAACATTATTTGAGATATGTACTGCAAAATGAAGGGTGGAAGTAGCTTCCCTAATGCCCAATAATGAGCTGCTACCGAAGGACACATCTGCCCTCCCAATTTGGTATGCCTCAACATTTTCTACTTAAAGATCCACTTTTGCAGTGGTATTATAATATAAGCATTACATTACTAGACATAGCCCATGTATCTTGCATTGCAGGTGGGCAGTGGGCGAAGTTCTCTAGGGAATGCTCTGAGGAGAAATAATGAAGGGCCATATTCTCAGAATGTGAAATTGCCAAGAGATAATCAGTGTTGTGTGTACTATGATTCATAGGTTGTTTCCAGCTACAACTGTGGAGGTGGGGGAGGGGGAAGAGAGAAGAGGAGAAGAAGAAGAAGAAGGAGGAAGAGGATCAAAGGGAGAAAAACAAGGAGTGCAACCAAGAGGTGACAGGAAGGGTGCTTTTCTTCAAGAAGCACTTAAGAGCCTCTGGCAGGCATTATAGACCTATTTTTGATCAGGGACATTTTTTTTTTCATCCTTGAAATAATGGGTTCACTTTCCAGAAAATGAATATTCTTTCCTATAAAAGTTTGCGTAAAAACACAAGTTTTTCACAGACCTTCCAAAGTTCATACACTTAAAGTTAAGAAGAATAATTAAGAACATTGGACTTTGATTTACGTGATCTTTCTGTAGTAAGTGACACTGATCTGTCACGATCATCACATCAGAGGCTAAAGAATATTCCCCTACATCAATTAACTGAAAGATATGCACAGGGAGAGGCACAGAGCAGCAATTTGGTCTGACAGTAGATTTTTGTGGTACTTTTTGATGTTGGGTACATCAGAATAAAACTCCCTCTGGCATTTCCTTTCCACCTTACAAGGTCAACAGCAACCACCAAATTTACCTTCCTACCTTCCCCTTCCTCCTGCCTTATGATTCTTCTTGAAGATCACAACAGCAAACTTCAAAATGTTTTGCTTTCATTCTCCCTCAAAGAACTGTTCACATTTATAAACATTTCATCATAATTTTAGAAGCTAATTTTTGGTTAATAAAAGATTAGAATATTATATATTTTGTAAGGTGAAGGTAAGGATTTATTATAATTAGAATAAATATTTCATACTTCAATAAAATGGGTTTTAAATGCCTTATGGAATAATGCACACTCTATCTTAAAGAAATCATGCAAATGTTTTTTATCCTTGAGCTTTATTTCATATAAATTGAGAAATTTTGTCACCCTAAGAAAGAAAAATTCGGTTAAGTTTAAAAGCAGCAAGTTAACTAACTCCTCACGTATGAGTCCTTTTGAATTCAGAACATTCCAATACTCTCAACATTTATATGTAAAATGCAAAAAAGTAAAGCAGGCAGACAAATAAGTTTTGGTCATATTCATAAATCATTAAAGGAGTTTCTGTAAAATGAGTATATCTAATCTTTTTGTTCTGTAATTAAGGTGAGGGCTGTTTCTTCTGTGAACTGGGAGGGACTAATGGGATGATGAGCATTCTGAGTTAGCTAAAGAAAGGACTGCATGGAAATGAAGAATCTGGAAATTGAGGATCTAGAAATTTTTGTTCTGTAAAATTATCTCTGCTTGGAAAATCTTTGTGAACCTACCAGCTTTCTTGTCTGAAGGCTGAGGATCTCAGTATAAAACTCAAGATTCTTAACATGACCCACAAGTGTTTCCTTGGTGGGGCTCTGCCTACCCCCTCAGAACCTTCATCAGCCCCTTCTGACCTTTATTTTTCCCTAAGAAACCCAGTGCTTGAGATACCTCACAAACCCTACTATTTCACTAAGCCATCTCTTTGATTTCACCTTTTATTGGATGGGTAGGATATATCTTTATATGTACACATCTGCACATCAGATTAACATTAATATGTTGTCCTGATATGTTGTCCTGAGTACAGTGTTAAGTTTGATCGGCTAATTATTGAAACCCTATGTTTGGTGGGATATGTTCATATTTGACTCTTTTGTAAGTTATCTAATTGTTTTGGCATATTTTATACCCACCCTAAATCATAGAATCATCACCAGCCCCAAGCTATTAGATACCAGAATGATCATACCTTGAATACAGCAATTGCTGAATTCTTGCCTTACCAGACATTACTCAAAGTTAAGATTTAAAGGGCAAAATATTCATCAACTTTGTCCATGCAACATTTGTGTGCTGCTTCTTAATTGCTTCCTCACAGACTGAAGAGATGGTGGCACTCCTTTCCTGGAGGTATAGAAGCGCATGCTCTGCAATGCCTGCCTGCTAGAGCTGACTCTCCACATTGCGAAATGACTGCGCCTTCGGTGAGGGATGGGGGAGACGAAGAGACTTCCGACCTTTAGGGGAGGAATGATAGCTTATTTCTATACTTCAGCTTAAACTTTCTTTACTCCAGACCTAAATAAATTTTATCTCTTGAGTATTTTCTATAAAATGTTAATTAGAGGTGACATAACGTTTATTTTATATATATTTACCATACATATTATATCTTATATATTAATCTCTTAATATTTATATATTAGATCTAAATATATATGCATATCATGAGCATCTCTGAGGGAAAAATAAAAGTTCAACTCTGTTGGCTAACTTATTGTCAAAAACAATTTATGGCCAAGTGCCACAAAACTTGCACACATGACCACTTCTCTGAAAAATGTCAAGTGTGTCCTTGCATTTTCACATTAACAAGCATTGAAAAGCATAAGTATTTTTTTCCTCCTCCATGGGGATATCAGTTGATCTACAAATGCAATGCACATGTGGCAGAAGTTATAATGACAGAATGTAAAGAAGGAGAAAAAAATTAAATGAATCTATTAAATTGAACATATAGTTTTTCCTCCTCTGACCCACCATAGCCATCATGTGACAGATTTACTGTTATACAAAATTACAACATAATAGACAGGCTCAACATCACTTTGACCATCACTTTTGCACTACAAAACTCCCAGTCCCCTCTTACAGGAAATACCTGTCAACAGTTTGGGGTGTCATCTTCCTTCGCGTGTTTTAGGCATTTCCATACATATGTATGTACCCTCATAAAATAATGTTCTCGGGTAACTTTTTTTACTTAAATGGCTTTACAGTATACGTGTGAGATACTTCCCTTACTACATCACAAATATCAACTTGTCCATCCTATTCTTTATAATTGGCATTTAGAATATCATTGTATGACTATGTTACAGTTAATTTAGCTAATTCACAATCATGGAAATTTAGGGGTTTTTTCAAATTTCACTATTAGAAACTATGATGAAATTTAGGTTTTTTATATATTGTGTATCTTCTATACATGTGTAAAAGTTACTACTCAGAATTTGAATTGCTGGCTTTTAGGCTATGGACATTTTTAACATTATTATTTAATAAATTCTGCAGAGGGTAAAAATGCAGCCCTATCTAAACTCTGCAACTCAGAATTTGGTATTTTGTTATTTTGATTTGCAAGAACCTAGCCACTGCTAAAGTTCATCCATTTTTTTTAGTTTCTTAGCCATTTTTGCATTCTTTTCTGCAGTTGTTCATAGACATTATCTATTTTCCTTTTAGCTTGCTCATATTTTCTTGATTTGTAGAATGCCCCTTTGTAATTTGGAAACTTATTTACATTATTGGTTTCTTGTCTGGTTCAATTGGTTGTAAACTCCAGTAATATTTTGTATGACTGCTCTGGTAAATTCAACTGTGTCTTATTTCTTGATAAAATGATTTTAGGTTATATTAAGGAGCAGCGAGATATCTCTTGTTAAGAATGTTCCTTTAGTTTCATAGTTCCCAAGATATTGTTTGAATTTAGTTGCGTCCTAGCTGTTTAACTTTAGCTCAAATTTATTGGGCATGTATTTAGATCATATTTATTTTCCCCTTTGATTTATTAATATAGAGAATTACATTCTTGTGTGTATGTAGGATGTAAGTAGGTAGGTAGAATGTGTGTGGAAAGTAGAAAATACACACATACTCTCTGCTATTGAAACATCTTTTTATTACTGAGGATAAATCCTCCCTTGCTACTGTGAGTTATTCTTTTATCATTTGATTTATTTTTAGTATTTTATTTAGGAGACATTCTTACTGTTGCTTTTTATTGTGCTATTCTGACTGTTTGACTCTTAGGGTTTGCAGTGTCCTGGTATATTGAAGGAGCTGAACTCAGTAGGGGTGGACTTATAAAATGGTTCTGAAGTGATTGCTATGCCAATCTCATAACTTACCAACTTACTTTTATATAGTAACAGATAGGCTCTTACTGTTTGTTCAGTTCAGCCCCATATCAAATTTGCTCCCCCTTGTTTGATACCAAAGCGGGGCAAATGGCCAGTTTCTCCTGATGTTTTCCTTATCCTATTTCTTCTTCCTGCAGTTGGTCTCTCTTTTAGACCTCTTCATGGTCAGGGTTAGTGTACAGTAAGGATTATAAGGAAAGAATAAAGCCTCATGTGGCTCATTTGCCAATTATCATCTGCTATTAGGGCTATCTGTGCAACATATGTCTGCCTTCTAGCTTTTTCCCTTATGCAGTGCTTTTGTTGACTCTTGGGGATTTGCATTATTAAAGATGCACAGTGCTGTTTTGTGACACAGAAGATGCCTCCTCCTGGCTGGCTCTTTATGACCTCACTGTCCCTGGCTTCCATCCATCCTTCCCATACAGACTCTTTCACTTGTGGGTACCTCACTCCTCCAGGTGTCCTTGAAAGGGATGAATTTCAGGTTGGCTAAGGCTTCACTTCCATTTTTGGATCTGTTCAACCCATAGAAAATCTCATGAACCCTTGTCTCATTAATTTCTGGAAGCAGGTTCCAGTCTCCTGAGTGCGCCAATCTGCAGGGTGCCCACGCCAGGCTTCTGAAGCTCTTTGCCCTTGGAAAGGGGTGGGGAGCCACAGTATACCACCAGCTCTCTCCAAAGGAATTCTCACCAGGCAACACATCTTATTAATTTACCCAACTGCAATTTTAAGGCTTTCAGTTGGGTGACAGGCTAAGACTTTCATGAGTGCTCACAACACCCCAGCATGTTCTGCAGCAGTGTCTGGTAGTGATTGTTCTCCATCTTCTTGGTCTCTGTTGAAGTCCCAGGACAATAGTAAAGTTGTCTTTATACAAGCCTTGCAAAATGACTTGGAGAGCTTCCCACCTTTTTTCTGTGTTCTAAACAGTTTTTATAAGGTAGGAGTTATTTGTTCCTTGAGAGCTTGATATCACTTGCTCTTGAAACATCTGTATCTGTTTACTTTTAGGAGGTAGATTTTTTATTACTGTTTTAATATATCCTGGGCTTGTTTGTCTATTCAGGTGTTGTATTTTGAGACAATTTTGTTAATGTATAGCAGAGGGCTACAAATTTTCTATAAGTTTTATTTGCTTGCATAAGATATATTTTTGTTTTTTTAAATAATTGTAATTTCCAATTTTTTTTTCTTTAAGCCAAAAATTATTTATAATTTGGCATATATGTATATTTTTGTTAATTTCTAGATACACGTATTTAGCTACTTTTGATTATTGATCTCTAGGTATATTACATGATAGTCAGTGAACAAAGCATAATATCAACTTTCAAGTATTGTTTTATTTTCCTTTGTGGTTTAGTACTTTATAAATTTTATGTGTTTCATCTGCTTGAAGAAAAGTGTTTATGTGTGTTTTGAGGGTAAAAAGTTTGATGTGTTTTAAAATATATAGCTTTGAATTATGGAATAATTCTCTAACCTTCTCTAACCTTCCTTAAGTTTTGCTGTATTGTTCAACATATTCTGGGACTAGTGTCTTTAATTATCCTACAATAATTTTTCAGCATTGCTTATTTTTTTCCTTGTCTTCCTCCTTGTTTCATATATTTATCTTGTGAGAATGGATCTTTTAATAAAATTTTTATTGCAGTCAAATATATATAGCATAATGTTTTTCCATTTTAATCCTTTTTAACTGTACTATTAAGTGGTATTAATTACATTCACAATGTTGTGCAACCATAACCACAATCTCTAATAATATTTTTAGATCGGATCTGTGGGGAGTAAACTTTTAGAATCCTTGCATGTCTGAAATGTCATTTTACCTACTTTGTAGTTGTTATAAATAGGTTTAAAGTTATTTTCCTTCAAAAATTTAAATCTATTACTCTATTCACTTCATGCTGAGAATATTGTAGATAAGAGGTCATCTTAGTCTGCTCAGACCGCCATAACGAAACACCGTAGACTCGGTGGCTTGAATAACAGCAATTTATTTTCTCACAGTTCTTGAGGCTTGATGTCTGGTATCAGGGTGCCAACATGGTCAGGTTCCTGGGAGGACCCTCTTCCTTCCTTG
Organism: Eulemur rufifrons; assembly: GCF_041146395.1. Classification (NCBI taxonomy): domain Eukaryota; kingdom Metazoa; phylum Chordata; class Mammalia; order Primates; family Lemuridae; genus Eulemur; species Eulemur rufifrons. The sequence continues at coordinate 110,819,308 of NC_090984.1, read as the reverse complement.
AAGACTCACTGTGTCCTCAGTGGGTAAAGAGAGAGCTCTAGTCTCTCTTCCTCTTCTTAATAGGACACTAATATCATTACAGGGCCCCATTCTCATGAATTTGTCTACACCAAATTATTTTCCAAAACCCTACCTTCAAATTCCATCACACTGGGGATTAAAACTTCAAAATATGAATTTTGGAGGCACACAAACATTCAGTCCACAACAGAAGTTTAATATCAACCTAACTTTTATTCATTTGTAGGGCTTTTTTTTTCCCCCTGCCTCGTTCTTTCTGGAAATTTTTAGTAATTTCTCCCTGTCTTGTTAGTTTTAGGTTTTATTACAATGGGTTTAAAGGTATATCTATGATTGTCTCTATGTGTGTGTGTTTTATTATTATTGGCATTAGATAAGCCCTGTAAGATGATTCATATCTTTGATCAGTTCAAGAAAATGTATTTCATTATTTTGTTGGACAGATCTTCTCCTCAACCTTCTCTTCATTTTCTCCTGGAATACCATAGATATATTTGAAGTTTCTAGATCTATCCACATCTCTTACATAATTTTTATTTTCACCTATTCTTCTATGCTGTATTTCATGAACCTCCCTCTGTGTGATTATAAAGATCTCGGAAATAATCTTATGGGTTTTTTTATTCTGCTGTTCCATTCTCATAATTCAAGTTTTTTCTGATCACAAGTTGATTCTTTTGTATGAACCCAATGTCCTTTTACACTTAAACTGTATATTATTTTCACTGTTTACTGTTTTCTCAAGTGAATGTTCTTATATTTATTGAATTTCTTTATTTTTCAGAGTGTGAGCTTTTCTTAAATGTTTGGTAGTTTCTGGTTCTGTACTTATCTTCATAGGTAAAGTTCATCAAATACTGAATCTCCACGACCAGAGTACATGTTTATGATTAGAGCTTGTGCACCTAGGACTGATTTCCGTCTTTACAAAAAGATGGGTAGAGAGAATGTGACGGTTGGCAAGTGTATTAGTTAGTTTGGACTCCTGTAACAAGGTGCCATAGACTGGGTGCCTCGTAAACCACAGAAATGGATTGCTCACAGTCTAGAAGCTGGAAGCCCGAGAACAGGGTGCCAGCATGATCTTGTTCTTGTGAGTGTACTCCTCCAGGTTGCCGACTTCTTGTATCCTCACATGGCAGAAAGAGGGAAGAGTTCTCTGGGACTTCTTTTATAATGACATTAATGGCATTCATGAGAGCTCCACCTTCATAGACTAATTACCTCCCAAAGACTCCACTTCCCAATACCATCACTATATAATTAATATTTCAACATACAAATTTGGGGAACACAAATATTCAGTCCATAACAACAAGTGAGATCTTCTCCTTATCTTTGGGGTACAAGCTCTTGCTGTCCATATTTGCTATGGCTGGTCATTCGTGGACTGTCCTGCTTGCCCTGCCTGCTTCTCACAGCAGGGGGCTGACGCAATTGCCAAGTTGGCCAACACTATGTTGTATGAGTTATGGATATACTAATTGGCTTGATTGTAGTAATAATTTAACAGTGTGTGTATGTGTGTTTGTGTGTGTGTGTGTGTGTATGTGTATATATATCTCAAAACATCACATTATATTGTATATATTTCTTAAGTATATACAATTTTAATTTATATGTAATTATACTTCAATAATTTACATATCATTCAATAATTATATATAAACTTCAATATATATAAACTATTGAAGTTTATATATAATTATACTTCAATAAAGCTAGAAAAAAGTATTATTTCCTTATAAATTAAATCCAAGCTTTATTCTTATATCCCATTAATTTATATTAAACAATATATTTCTATGAAGCAAAGGAAAATATAAAGCGTTATCAAACACTATTTTGAGTTCTATGGAAAGTTAAATTTAATTGATGTAATCATTCCAAATTCTTTGTACTGACAGTGAGACTTAGTATTGTCTAATTTTCTTATTTGGACTTTCTTTTTAAAATTAAAAATGAATATCCTAATTTCTCGAGGGAATATTATTTTAATATTAGACTTAAGAAATTTGATTTTAAATTGTTTACATTAACAAGGTAAACTGAAAATTAAAACACCACCAAAAATTTACCATGCCCTACTTATATGATAAATGCTGACCTCTGTCACAAGCTAATGTAAACATTTAATACTAAGACCTAAGGCTGAGCATCAGTAAAATAAACAGAAAATGATCATCCATCAGTGGTTAAGCTGTAGTGTTAAAGATCTTAAGAACAATTCATATCACAATCTACTGTTTTTAGTATTAGTCATCAATTATATAAAAGGGAAAAATGTTAGTATTTTATGTGCTTTTTCTCCAACAATTTTGTTTTGAAGGACAATAGTGACATATTCCTAAGGACATAAAGAAAAGAAGATCAGTCTTTTTTAAGCTGAAATTTCAATCCACAAATTAGATCAGCAAATATCGTTGATATGTAAATATCAAAGAGCCAGGACTGCAAAACTGGAGTAAAACATAGTTGATTATATCAATATATCCTAATAAAGAATATATTAACAAAAAGTGGGATTGTGCAACCAAAGAAGTAATGATAACGACAGATGCTGAGAATGGTGACATCTGTCAAAGCTCTGATGAGAGGAGGGCTCCTTAGTTGATTAACTTTGAGCATCTGAGTCCCACGGAGGAGGTCTTCCCTGCAGTTTACACAAATAAATCGGCACTTCACACCCATGTAGCTGGCTCTCCTTGTTCTGGCTCTGTGCTCAACAAGATGATTTTGCTTTCTCAGTAACTTGTAAGGAGGAGTTGCTGATATTTATGTTTCTTTGAATAATAAGATGCCAGATTTTAAGTGCCTATCATATATGATGTATTGATTAAGAAAAGGCTATATGCTGTAATGAATAAGATATGGTAAATGGACGTAATAAAATTTAACTTCTTCCCCAGATAGTGGTCCAATGTTAACTTTCAGTGGGTCTTTCATGTGTGGGGTGTCACAATTGGGACCTCCTCGCATCTTGTGCACTGGAGTGGAACATTCAGCTAGTGGACTGGCAGAGAAGGTGGAGAAGGCCCACATGATTGACATTACTTTTATTGGTGGGGGCTAGTCACATGCTACACTGAGTTGCAAGGGGTGCTATGAAATGTGTAATTGAAGTTCAGAAGTGAAAAGCATTATGGAGGTATCTTAAACAGATTCAAGTAGACCTGCCATTTGACCCAGCAATCCCATTACTGGGCATATACCCAAAGGAAAAAAGGTCATTCTGTAACAAAGGCACGTGTACCCAAATGTTTATAGCAGCACAATTCACAATAGCAAAGATGTGGAAACAACCCAAATGCCCATCAATACATGATTGGATTAGTAAACTGTGGTATATGTATACCATGGAATATTACTCAGCTATAAGGAATGATGAAGATACGACATCTCTATGGTTCTCCTGGAGAGAGTTGGAACCCATTATATTAAGTGAAGTATCCCAAGAATGGAAAAACAAGCATCACATGTACTCACCAGAAAATTGGTTTCCCTGATCATCACCTAAACACAAATCTGGGAATGACACCAATTGGACATCAGACTGAGGTGGGGGGTGGGGGAGGGGATGAGGGTATGCCTACACAATGAGTGCATTGCACACCGTTTGGGGAGTGGTAACACTTGAAGGTGCTGACTCGGGAAAGGGGGGGTGGGGAAAAAAATATGAAACTATTGTTTTTAACTTGCACTGTTCACTTAATAATTTATCATGAATATTTCCCATATTATTTCATATCATTGTACAAGAAATAATGTATACATTATGAGGACATACTGTATCTAACAAGATATACTGTTAGACTCTTTGATTCTGTAAAATTAAATTGAAAAATAAATAAATAAAAAAAAATAAATAAACTAATCTGTGGTAATAGAACTCAGAACAGTGATTGTCTGGATGGAGTGGGGTCAGGAAGAAAATGAAGATCGTTTTGAAAGGAACACTTGATTCTAGAGAGCATTCTAGAAGGGCTCTCTGTGTATACAATTGTCAAAACGTGTCCATTATATTGTATATAAATTATTTTTCAATTACTATGAGTGGACTTTTAAAAGAAAAGAAAGGAGAAGAATATTCCAGGTCCAGGTGCTGCATAACAAATCACCCAAAACTTAGCAGTTTAAAACGCATTTTATAATATTTATGCTTATGATTCTGTGGGTCAGAGAGCAGGAAGGTCGGCTGGAGCTGAAGTCACACTGAGGTCGGACTAGTTTGCATCCAGAGTGGCTCACTGACAGCTGGCAGCAGATGCTACCTGTTGGCTCAGAGCATAGCTGGGGCTGTCAACCAGCCTGTGACCACTCCAAGCGGCTGACTCAAGCAGTTGGACATCTCATGCAGCGGTGCAGGGCTCCCGAAGCATGTTTCCCAGGAAACAAGGCAGAAATAACATCACTTTTTATGACCCAATCTTAGAAACCATGTGGTCTCATTTTCAGTATAATTTATTAGTCAAAACCTGGCAAGAATAATGGAAAAAGGCATAGATCCCAATTCTCAATGGGAAGAGTGTGAAAGAATTTGGGGTCCATGATTTTAAATCATCACACTGAGTCCTCTGACCAAAAATTATATACATTCCTCCTTCCTCCCACAAGCAAGATACCCCCTGCCCTCGCCTCCCGCCCCCCCCCCCCCACACACATACACACACACTCCCACAGTCTCATCCTATTAGGGCAACAACTCGAAGTCTGGAAATCGCATCATTTCACCTCTGGAATAGAATATCTGTGGCAGTTACCATCGCTGCATAGCAATTACCCTATAACAGTAGGTAAAAACAACCACTTTATTTCCTTCACAGAATCTGTAGGTTAGGATTTCACACAGGGCAAAGGAGGTGGCTTGCTTTCCTCTGTGGTGTGACCTCAGCTGGGAAAACTCGAAGGTAGAGGTGGTGGTAACTCAATGATCAGACACTAAACTCATCTGAAGCCTCTTTCACTCACATCCTTGGAGCCTGGGCTGGATGCAAAGGCTGGCTTCAGCTGCGACAGCTGACAATAGCACCTACACATCACATTTCCCCGTGGCTTGGCTTTCTCCCAGCAGGATGACTACAAGGTAGTCAGATATCCTCCATGGCAACTCAGGGCTCCAAGTATGGATGTTTTGGTGACACATCACCTTTTGATATTCACTCTTAGAAATGGTACACCCTCTGGTGCAGATTACAGGGGATGGGGCCATAGACCTCACCTCTAAACGAGAGCAGTGTCAGTGAATTTGGGAGCTACATTTTAAACAACAAACACGGGCATTGTGGTAGGGGTAGGGAACATTTCTGTTTACAAACAAGAAGACACAATTACTATCTCAAAGAGATGCTTACCACAATGTAATGAGACATGAGTTACATGATTAAATGTGGCAAGACTGGCTTTCAGTTTCTTTAATTGAAAACAACCTCATCACCAGAAGTAACTAATCTTAGCTGTTGCAGATACTCTGTTTTGATGCCTTTCTTTACACCATTATACGAATTCTTGTCCCCAGACTGGAGAGAGATGGAAAATGACTTAGGTCATCTGGAAGTACTAGGCACCTCTAGAAGTGGTTACCAGGGAGTATATTCATAAGTGAAAAGACCTGTCTCAATCCCTTATTTTATTCTCAAAATAGTCTCATCGATTAAGTAAGAGAAATACTGTTGTTCCCATTTTGCACTGGAATAATTCAGGCATTGAGGAATTAGGAAACTCAGGGCAATTTTCAAACAAACAGAACCTTTAGATTGTTGATCCATCGTACTGTGTCACCAAGTCTTTGGAACCTTGATAGTTAAAATCTGAAAGTGCCTTATGTAGTTATGTTTTTAATGTGAATTTATTTACTTGTAATAGCTAATAATTATAAAAATATAAATTCATCAGTTATGGCAATTATGGGTCATTAGTGACTAAGAGAATCTTCTCTCGTTACTTGGAATTCCTGGCATTCATGCTGAAGTCTCATTCCACATCTCCAGGGTTTCTAGACATGGGAACTTTGGTTTCTACCATCAATGCATCCTGAAATAGCTAATTCTGACCTATTCTTTCCTGGTTATATCACTTACTTATCTAACCAATTTAGTTAGTTACATGTTACTTCCTGGTAAATAGAGCCACAGACAACCTCTATTCCTCTGGTTGTTATCAATGAGCAGACAAGAAGTTATAACAGACATTGAAGAACTTCCAGAATTGATAAATAAAAAGACACACTTACTTGTCTAGAGATAATGAAGGGCAATCTGCTTATGAGATTCATTAGTTTATTTTAAGCATAAAAAATAGTTACCATAGAAACACATTATGATGATATATATTCTCATTTTTGGTGGTAATATAGATTACAGTCACCTTGAAAATTTGAACTGCGGGCTCTTATAAGGGCCATGCACATTTCCCATACTCTGATACCACATATTTAAAATAAAATTATACATTTTATCCTTTTTATATGATTTAAATATAATAAAACAATAAAATGATACTATAAAAATAATATAAATCAGATTATCAAATGTCAGAGGCATATTATCAAAGAGGAGCCCATGGATATTAAACTTTAAGGGTGGGAGATTTTACAAATCTCACTTTAAGTTTGTTAATTAGGAAACACAATCTCCATATTCCATCACCCTTGCTAGTTTATAAATATAGTTATTTCATTATGTACATTTAATTTTTATGCCTTTGAATTTCCTTTGGTCCCTTAGCTTTTCACCAGTGTTTTAATTGAGAGGCAAAATAATTTCTCCGTTTTTCAAGAAAATCACTTTCTATGTATTCTGAACTATAAAATAATCTTGCTGTGTATTGGAAAATACAGGTAATATAAGTAATATATACTTATAACTTGCATTTAACTGAAAATGACATAGAAAGTGTACTTGTCTTTTTATACTCACATTTCAATGTACATTATTTTGTATAGATTGCTGTTCTTGGGCATGAATGGATCAAAAGTGGGTAAACTTGAAGAACTTCATATGTCAAAATTTGAGAATAAGCATATTTGAGAGCAAGTATATGTGAAAGTTTTAGCGTGAACAAATCATCAGAAATATCTGAATGCTTAGTCTTTTTTTAAGCAATCAAACAAGCACACACACACAAACCAGTTTCCTGATAGTATAAATCACAGCTGTTTTCCCAAAGGTGATGCCCAGTTTTAACACTTTAATTATCATCCATTCAGCTCTTTTCTATAATAAATCATGTGATTTTCTCTGGGAAAATATAGTTTTATATGCTGTAGAGATATGGCATTGTAAGGCTTTAGTGAAAACGAAGTGTCAGGAATTGAGTTCTTATCTCAGTGCCAAACACTTGCTGTTGAATTATGATGGACAATCCTACACCTCAGTTTTCTCCACACGGTGACCACAGTCTAACCTCCTCTATGAATGGTGTTTCTGAAACTTATTTTTAGGGAGGCAATTCTGACAAACTCCACCTTCTTACTACAGACTTTGTGCTCATTGACTTAGCAGTTGTGGCTTCTCCCAGTTTAGCAACCAATCTCTATGTTCTGTTCTTTTTTTTTTTAAATTTTATTTTATTTTATTTTATTTTTTGTTTGTTTTTCAGCTCATTAAGGGGGTACAAAAGATCAGGCTATATACATTGCCCATGCCTCCCCATCCCCCCGAGTCTGAGCTTCAGTTGTGTCCATTCCCTAGACAGTGCACATCACTCTCATCATGTAGGTGTGCACCCATCCCCTCCCCCCACCCCATCCCCCCCAGTCAGAACTTCAATCGTGTCCATTCCCCAGGCAGTGCGCATCGCACTCATCAAGTAGGTATACACCCATCCCTTCCACCCAGCCCCGACCTCTGTCCAATACCCAATTGGTGTGAATCCCAAATGTGCACTCAGGGAAACCAGTTTGCTGGTGAGTACATGTGGTGCTTGTTTTTCCATTCTTGGGATACTGCACTTAATAGAATGGGTTCCAGCTCACTCCAGGAGAACCAAAGAGATGCCATATCACCATCATTTCTAATAGCTGAGTAATATTCCATGGTATACATATACCACATTTTGCTAATCCATTCATGAATCGATGGGCATTTGGGTTGTTTCCACATCTTTGCAATTGTGAATTGTGCTGCTATAAACATTCGGGTGCAGGTGTCTTTTTTATAGAATGACTTTTGTTCTTCTGGGTAGATGCCCAGTAATGGGATTGCTGGATCAAATGGTAGGTCTACTTGAATCTGTTTAAGGTATCTCCACATTGCTTTCCACAGGGGCTGCACTAGTTTACAGTCCCACCAGCAGTGTATGAGTGTACCTATCTCTCCACACCCACGCCAACATGTATAGTTTTGGGACTGTTTGATAAAGGCCGTTCTCACTGGAGTTAAGTGATATCTCATTGTGGTTTTGATTTGCATTTCCCTGATGATTAGAGATGTTGAACACTTTTTCATATGTTTGTTAGCCATTTCTATTCTTTCTGTAAATTTCCTGCAGAGAGTTTTATTCCTTGTTTCAGGTCCAAATGTGTATTTCTTTTATTTTCTGTCTTTACTCAGTAACATTTTAAAAGCAAAGCTTTTGAAACAAACTGATAATAAATGTCCAAGAGGACCCAACTGGATGTTTGTATCACTTGCAGTCCTTACAAATGAAGAAGTAGACACACTCAGGGTTAACCCTGAGGATTCTCAGAGCATTGTATGTCCTCAATTAAATGTTCAGTTCCCATTGTCAGCAACATATGCTATTATGCTCTGTATACAGGATGGTAGAAATAAGTATAAGGTAAGAATTCAGAGAGACTACAGTATGTAGTTTACCTGTTCTTACTGGCCAACTCTTCTTGAATTCTTCCAAAGGCACATCATTAAAAACTTTCACCCCCAACTATTTCATTCCATTTTAAACATTTGATCTAAAATCTTAAGAGAGCCTACTGAATGGAAAATCATTTAGAGTTACATTTTTGAAAACAGAGAAAAATAATAATCCTTCCCTAATTGTATATAGACAGGAAACTGTGGATATAAAGAGTGAACTGGGAAGACAAGGCAGCAAATGGTGATGCATAGACTCTATTATACATGTAGAAAAGAAGAATAATCAAGCCCCAAAATCAAGGTTAACATTTTTAATGGATTAAAACTCAAAGTTGTGAGCAGGACTAGAGGTACCAGCCTGCTGGTTTCTACAAGCAGCAGTGGGAACCAAGGTTCAGCTCCTCTGAAATATTGAAGAATAAAAGTGCTTCTCTCTCAAGAAGACTAGATCAAAAGACAAAGTTTGGAGGAAAGGCAGAAAAAAGTCTATTGTTTAATGCCATCTGGAGCTATGGCCTGTAGCAGCTTCTGATTGAGTGAGGGCGGGGGGAAGGCAAGAGACAGAGCCTGGAGAATAAGAAGTTAGAGAATAAGAGGTTAACTTAGACACTGAATCAGTCAGGGTTCTCCAGAGAAATAGTACCAGTGGGAGTAAAGGGATTTCAAGAAATTTGGCTTATGTGATAAATAGGGGCTGGCGAGTCCAAAATCAGTAACAAAGGACGGCAGTTTGAAAACCCTTGTGCGGAAGTTGATGCTGAGTTCATGAGACAGAATTTCTTCTTTCTCAGGGAAACTTCTGCTTTGGTCATAAGGCCTTTCAACTAACTGGATGACACCTACCCACATTATCAAGAATGATCTCTTTTACTTAAGTCACCTGATGGTAGAATTTAGCCATGTCTACAAAATACCTCAACAGCAGCACCTAATGCATGTTTGATTGAATAACTAAACACTAAAACCTAATCAATTTGACACATAAAACTAAGCATCATAGAATGCCTTCTGCCACTTTGACTAGATCTATGGTATTCAGAATTTTATCTTGGACAAACAGCCACAAATGGCCAATTAAAAAAAAGGACTGAAAATAAATTAATAAACATATAACCATCAAATAAATTGGATAAATAGCTTAAGAGATTAAAATATTTCAAATATGAAAATAACAGGCTCAAGCATTTACCCAACATTCAAACAGATGATTTCTATCTTACCCAAACCTATTCAGAGGATGAAAAAGTAGAAAGTATACTCATACATCATATAATGATATTTTGGTCAACAGTGGACCACATATATGATGGTGGTCCTATGAGATTATAATAATATATTTTTACTGTGCCTTCTCTGGGTTTAGATATGCTTAGATACACAAATACTTAACACTGTATTATAGTTGCCTACAGTATTCAGTACAGTAACCTGTTGTATGGTTTACAGCCTAAGATCAATAGCCCATGCCATATAGCCAAGGGATGGAGTAGGCTATGCCAAGTAGGTTTGTGTAAGTATATTTCATGCTGTTCACACAATAATGAAATCACTGAATGCCACATTTCTCAGAGTGTACTCTCATCATTAAATGACACAGGATTGTATATCCAAACATGTTTTAAGAGGCTAAACAAGCTTGAAAACAAAATTCAAAAGAATTTATAATCAATTTTGGTTTGTGCCAGAAAAAGGAAATTCTATGTTGATTAAAAATTGGAAAACTCAATTAGTGATATCTGCCATATTAACAAATTAAAAGTGAAAAACTGTGATATCTTTTTCATAAATGAAATAAAAACACGTTTGAGAAAATTCTCAATCTGTCCTTCATAAGCTATCTTAGCAACCCAAGAATTCATGGAAACTAACTAACTTGATAAAGGTAAAAAAAGAAGTCTAGTAAACATCTACTTAATGGTAAAATGTTAGAATAATTTTCTCTTAAATCAAGAAGAACACAATATGCTTATGATCACTATTTCTATCTAAAACTGAACTGGAATACTTGGCTCCTGTAGTGAGACAATAAAAAGAAAGACAATTAATTAAAATGAAAGACTCAAATCTGTCAATTATTCCCACATAATATTTTTGAGTATATAGAGAACCTAAAATGGCTACAGATAGATGATTTAAATTAATAAGAGAAAATTTTTATAATCTAGAGAAATCTATTGCATGTATATGTACCAGCAAATAAAAAGTAGAAAAGCTAAAAAAGATATCATTTGTAGTAAAAGCAAAAACATAAACTTTCTATGAATAGGTCTGAGAGAAACTGGGCAACCTATTTATGGAGAAAATTATAAAATATTACTTTCTGACATTAAGGCAGACCTAAACAAAATCTGCAAGACCCATTATGGCAAAGATGTTAATTCTACCAATTTGATCTGTATAGTTAATACAATTCTAATCAAAATTTGAAATGTTAAAATTTGATCAGCTGATTCTAAAATGCAAGCTGAAGTTAAGTTAAGGTACTCCTAAAAAAGTGCGGAAGGAATGGAGAAGGGCAGGGGACAGGGCGGATTTCCAGCCAGTTATTGATGACTATTGCATAGTTCTAGACATGAGGTCAGTATGATAGTAGCAGAAGGGCAGAAAAGTGGAACAGTGCAACAGAATAGAACTCCAGAAACAGAACCACACATCCATGGAAGCTTGACATACGGCAGTACTGTAGTTCAGAGCGAAAAAGGTGGCTTATTCAATAAATGGTGCTAGTGCAATTGGTTATCCAACTGGAAATAATTTAAATTAGATCCTTACCATTACCAGACATAAATATGAATTCCAGGTGGTCAGAGGACTTAAATCTGGAAAGCAAAGCTTAAACAAAAAATTAAAAATATTTACTATATTTTCACATTTTCAGGGTAGAGTTGAAAAATTTAAACAAGAGACAAGCAATGCAAATTTTAAAGGAAAAGACGGATGAATTGATTATGTTAGCATTGAATACTTCTGCTTACCAAAGGAACTTGAAGCAAATAGCAGAATCATATCTATTGTGAGATATAGTTTTGTATAGTTAAAACATACCAATCTATGGAAAGTATTACTTAGGGACGAAAATATGTATATATTATACATGTATTGCATATATTATATGTACATATGTATGTATATTATATGTACAGATGTACATGTATTATATGTATTAAGTGTCTGTGTGTACACACACACACATGCAGGCATACCTTAGAGATTTGTGGGTTCAGTTCCGTAACACCACAATTAAGGAAATATTACAGTAAAGCAAGTTACATGATATTTTTTGTTTCCCACTGCATATAAAAGTTATGTTTACACTATACTGTAGTCTATTAAGTGTGCAACAGCATTGTATCTAAAAACCCAATTTAAATACCTTAATTAAAAATATATTACTGCTAAAAATGCTAATGATTATCTAAGACTTCAGAGATGAGTTATCTTTTTGCTGGTAAAGGGATCTTGCTTTGATGTTGATGGCAGTGGTTCCTGAAGGTTGCATTGCCTGTGACAATTTCTTAAAATAAGACAACAATGAAGTTTGCTACATTGGTTGACTCTTGCTTTCATGAAATATTTGGCATCATATATGGGCACAGTTTGTGTACACCAAAACAATTCTAATAGTATTTAATAGTGTCAAAGATCACTGATTACAGATCACCATAAATGATATAATAATAATAAAATAGTTTGAAATATTGCAAGCATTACCAAAATGTGACACAGAGACCCAGAGCGAGCATATGCTTTAAGAGGAATGGTGACAATAGACTTGCTCAATGCAGGGATGCCATGGAACTCAATTTGTAAAAAACACAATATCTGTAAAGCACAGTAAAATGAAGCATCAAAAAAAAAAAAAGGATGTTTGTATATATACACTAAAAATATAAGGAAAATCGAGGGAAGCATAAACATACTTCAAGTTACTAGTCACTTTTGGGGAAAAGTTTAGGTGACACATGCAAAAACAGATAGAGAAGTTCTAAAAGCATTATTAATGTTCAATTCATTAAGTTTTGTGGTTATTATTCAAGGTATTTTATTTTAATATTTTTCTTGATACCTTAAGTATACATGCTATGTACAGGATCTTGTTATTTTATTGAAATATAAAATATGTACAGTGAAACACAAAGATCTTAAGCATAGAATGCAATGAATTTTTGCAATTACATATGCCTATGTAATACATAACTATATCAATATGTAAACATTTACATTACAGTAATATTCATCATGTCCTTTTGCAGCCCATCATTGACCCCCCAGGCAACTACTGTTCTGATTCCTTTCCCAATAGATTAGTCATATCTTTTCTAGAAATCCATATAAATGGTATCATATGTACTCTTTTCCATGCTGGCTTCTTTAACTCAGCATAGTGTTTTAAGCATCATCGGTGTTGTTGCATATATTAATAATTCATTCCCTTTTATTTCTGGGTAGTATTCCATTGTATAAAATCCAAACTTTGTTAATCTATTCTCTTGTTAATGGAGAGATTGTTTCCACTTTGGGGCTAGATTGTTTTTGGTTGTTTCCAATTTGGGCCTCGTATGAAAACATTTCTATGAACATGTTTAACTTTACAAGAAATTGCCAGACCAACTTCCATAGTGGTTACAGATATATGCATATGTACTACAAACATAAAGTATAAGAAAGACAAATCAAATATGACTTCAAGGTTTTGGGCATTAACAAGTAGAAGGATGGATTTTCCATTTACTTATTCATGGAAAGTTTGGGGAAGAAAGATTTCGAATTGAGTTTTCAAAAGTTTAATTTGAGGCCGGGCGCGGTGGCTCACGCCTGTAATCCTAGCACTCTGGGAGGCCGAGGTGGGCGGATCGTTTGAGCTCAGGAGTTCGAGACCAGCCTGAGCAAGAGCGAGACCCCATCTCTACTAAAAATAGAAAGAAATTATATGGACAGCTAAAAAATATATATATATAGAAAAAATTAGCCGGGCATGGTGGTGCATGCCTGTAGTCCCAGCTACTCGGGAGGCTGAGACAGGAGGATCGCTTAAGCCCAGGAGTTTGAGGTTGCTGTGAGCTAGGCTGACGCCATGGCACTCTAGCCTGGGCAATAAAGCGAGACTCTGTCTCAAAAAAAAAAAAAAAAAAAAAAAAAAAAAAAAAGTTTAATTTGAAATTCTTGACATGTGAGTGGAGATCTAGAATAGGCATTGGAGTATATGTGTCTAAGGTTCAAAGCAGAGATCAAACCAGGATATGCAAAGTCATCATCATACTAATTTACTAGTTCATTCATTCAAAATATACATATTTTATTGAGTTAACACTATATGGGCCAAGCTCTTTCATATACACATAGATAATGTCAATTAAAAAGAAATTTCTGCCTTATAGAACATATATTATCTGTGGCCTAGCAGACCAGATGAGAAAACTGAAAAAGAGAGTACAAACAGAGAAAAGAAAATCAGTTTGAGGGCTGAGCCCAAGGGCTACCCACTGATTAGGGATTTAGGAAATGAGAAAGAATAGCCAAGAGTCTGATGAAAAAATGTCCTGAAATATAGAAGGAAATGTGGGGATGTGTTGTGCTCACAAGTAAAGTAAAGTAAATTATATTATAGGCCTGTTTTAACAAATCTGCCTGTATTCATGTTTTTCCCCCCCATGGAAATTTGCAGTTACTGCCACTAAAGGGGTGAAGTACACTTCTCCATACCTTGGGTTTGGTTGAGCCAGTAGAATGAAGCAGAAAAGTTGGTAGACTAGTTGAAGGCCTAGGCCTTAGAGGATTTGCACATTTCTGTTTTCACTCTTATGCATCTTCCTTTGCTGTGAGAACATGTTGGGACTGGCCTGCTTGTCCTAGAATGAGAAAGACGTGAAGGAGAGCTTCCCAGCCTTCATCTTCATGTGATCGTTTTCTTTCTCTGTCCCTGTGTCCTCTCCTTTTCTTATAAGAACACCAGTAATTGGATTTAGGGACTATTCTAAATCTAGAATATAATCTTGAGATCACAAATTAATTACATCTGCAAAGACCCTATTTCCAAATAAGGTCACATTCACAGAAATTGGGAGTTGGGGATTGGACTTATCTTTTTTAGGGGGCACAATTCAACCTACTACAGTGTGTTAATAGTATCATTTTTCTATCCATTTAAGTATATTTTTCTCAGAGAAAGGATCCATGTTTATTCACATTTCACTACCAAGTGTCCAGAGAAATACCTTAGAATCAATAAATATTTGCTTAAAGAATGCTGTCAAATATTTTTATTCAAAGATATAGCAGCAGTTTCTATGGTAAATAATAATTGACATTCTAATCAGGAATTCATTATGGTCATAGATTGTAAATTAACATACTTAAATCTACTGAATTAAAATCACTTGGATGGTATCTCCTGCCATCATGTCCTGAAGTGTCTTTTTTTCTCTCTCCCATACTCAATGTTGTGAAGCACATATTAAAAAAAAAAAAACCTCATTAAAGTCAGATGTGGCCCTTGATATGAAAGGAAATAATACATCGAAATAATTACCTGAAATTTCTAATAATGAGTTGCCCTTTTATCCTAACAGTAATAATCAGTCTTCATAACAAAGAACTAACCATCATGGATTCTCTTTCATTAAACTCCTTTTGTCCCAAAACATATTGCTTGGTGTGCTCTGTTGATTGATTTTTTTCTCTTCCAAAAAGTTCTATTTCTTTTCAGAAAAGATAACACTGAATTTTCTGTAGCACACTGTTCTTGTTGTTAGATAATTATTCTGTCTGGAAAAAATATTATAATAGATTTTTCACAAAAGGACTATTCAATACAATGCATTTTACTATGGAAATCAACGGTCTCAGGAAAATGGGAGAACTTAAGGCAAAAATGAACACTTATCTACATGCCTAGATCTCTTCTATATTTCAGAAATGTAGCCCATGAAATCAGCTAAAAAAAAATGGAATAAAGTTTTGTGAGAGAAATATGTCAGTCCACAAGTGAAGCAAAATGAGCAGTGGTCAAATTAATAAATTATGTCCTTTATGATAATGTATGGTTTTCTTCTTGTCTAAGATAAATCAATTTTTATGATAAGAGTTAGCTAGAAATGTGTTTAATCACCATAACATAAAAATATATAAATAATACAAAATAAATTTTTTTAATTCCATGCATAATTTTCCTTCAAGTCAGTAGTTAAAGTGCCTACTAAATTACAAACCTAAAAGTTCTTCCTAAAATGATGACATATGTATATCTTCTAATTCATGTACTCATATACTTTAAAGATTTGCATATTGCCTAGGAAGAGAAAAAAAATTAAACTTTAGAGACAACATTGGCCAGGCCTTATCTGTTTTAAAACCTTTTATTGTAGGTAATAGGTTGAAATTTGTAATTTAAAATGTATAATATATGGGTTAAGATAAAATAAATATTCTGAGGGTTTTTTTTTTTTATTTTATTTAAAAATCATTGTAGACTCACAGGAAGTTGCAAAGAGTGCACAGCAAGTTCCTCTGTACCCTTCATCCAAGTTCTCCCAATACATAACCAAAGCAAGTTGCCCAAATCAGGAAATTGACATTTCTAAAATGCTATTGATTATATTACAGATCTTATTTTGATTTTACCAGTTTTTAAATAAAAAGCTTTTTTGGCATATCAATCTATAAAATTATTTATTACATATGTGAACTTTTATAACTACCACAGGATTAAAATATAGAGTTGTGCCATCACCACAAGGGGACCTCTTCATGTCACCCCTTTATACCAACACCCTCTCTTAACTCTAACCCTTGGTAAACATTCAGCTCTTCTCTATCACTAAAATTTTGTTTTAAGACTGTGATATAAAGGGAATCATGTAGCATGTAACCTTTTCACTCAGGGAAATGTCCCTGAAATCCAGCCAAATTGTTGTGGGGATCAGTAGTTTGTTCTTTTTATTGCTGGGTACTATTCCATTGCATGGATATACCACAGTTTGCTTAACCACTCACTCCACTGAAGGACATTTGGCTTCTCTCCACTTTTTGGCTATTACAAATAAAAGTGCAAAGAATATTCTTTTTCATGTTTTATATGAACATAATTTTTTATATCCCTAGAGCAAAACCCAGGAGTGTGAATCCTGGGTTATATGTTTAACTTTACAAGAACCTACAAGGCTGGCGCAGTGGCTCATGCCTGTAATCCTGCACTTTGGGAAGCTGAGGCAGGGAGGATTGTTTGAGGCCAGAAGTTCAAGACCAGCCTGACCAACAGCAAGACCTGTTTCTAAAAATATGGAAAAATAGCCTGGTATGGTGGTGCACACCTGTAGTCCAGCTACTCAGGAGGCTGAGGCAGGAGGATTGCTTGAGCCCAGGAGTCTGAGGTTGTAGTGAGCTATGATGATGCCACTGCACTCTTATCCCAGGCTAGAGTGAAACCCTGTCTCAAAAAAACAAAGACAAAACAACACCAACAACAAAAAGCTATCAAACATTTATTTTCTGTATATTTAGCTTTTTAGGAAACTGCGAAATGACTATACCGTTTTACATTTCCACCAGCAATGCATGAGGGTCACACAGCCCTCATCAGCATTTGATATTGTCTGTAATTTTTTTTTTATTTTAGCCATATCATATGCATGTAGTGGTATCTCATTGTATTTTTAGTTTTCATTGTCATAATGGCCAATGATGTTGAACATATTTTTATGTGTTTATTTGTCATCTATATAAGCTCTCTGGTAAAGTGTATTTTCAGTTTTCTTGCCTATGTTCTTACTATTGAGATTAGAGTGTTCTTTATATACTTTGGATTGAATTATTTTGTCAGATATGTGACTTGCAAATATTTCCTCCCAGTTCATAGCTCGTCTTTAATTCTTCTTAACACAGTCCATTTTCAGAGCAAAAGTTAATTCTCAGTTCATTTCTACTGAATATATAAAACTATGAAGTAGATTCTTGACCTAGAAAATGTATATTTTAATTATGTAATTTGTATATGTGTACATAATTTTTAGAAACTCAGGAGATACAGATAACTTAGAAAAACTAAAAACTAAAATCGTAAAAACATTTTTATGATTTTAAAAGTGTTTTGACAAGTTATTGATTTCTTTATACAACATGCTTTTAAGGAAACTTAAGCATATTGGATAATACCTTGCAATAGTATCTTTAATGTATGCATGTGACATTTTGTCCTTTAATTGCTGACTTTTTCGGCTAACTGGTTTTAAGTATAAAGACCATTTAAACCAATTTTTCTCTGAAAGAAAAGGCAGTTTTCTTCAGAGCAATTATTTTAAGATATTGCACCATATAACTAATTATAACATAAATCAGCGCTGTTTAATTTATGCAGTGTCACCCAACAGAGGAATGTTTTTGAGGGTTGAATGAGTAATATAAAAAGTCATCCTTAAAGGGGACATAGTCAAACACATTTTACTTTGAGTCAGGCCTTTTTAACAAAAACACTCAAATAAACTATGATTACCCGGAAACCTCAAATATTTTGAGACACAATTATATTTAAAAGTGAACAACTGAAAAATAAAGCTAAAAAGGTTACTGGGGGAAGGTTTCAAGCGTGGTTGATTACAGCATGTCCTAATTACAGAAGCAGGACATTTGAAGAGCAATCAATAGATTCAGAATAATGAAATCACTGTGCCTGTATTCACAGTAAGGAATAAATAAGGACACAATTTTCTCATTTTCTATGCAATCATTTAATGTGTTAAAGTAAAAAAAAAGTATAAGAGTGATGTAAAAATAACATAATTACATTGTTGATAGTTAATGGGAATTATTTGAATGTCGTTACAGCCGATGTTTTCTTCTCTAACATTGTATAATTTTAGATGTAGAAAGGATGCTACAGATCTTCTAAATCCAACCAAACACAGAACAGTTGCATTTATAGGAGAATTGAAGACTTATGTCATATCAAAATAATTAGCGAATTCATAATGAAGAAGTGGTACAACACTGGGATCACCAGCACCTGAACAAGTTAATGTCTCTGTACCTCTATTTATATGTCTGTAAAAAGGGGATAATAACTACTTGTATTCTCTCAGCATTGTTGTGAGGATTGCATGGGTTAGCATATGTGAAACATTTAAAAAAATGCCTGGCATGAAAAAATGCTATATAAGAATTGATGGCAGTAATTATTAATGGAAACCATCATATTAATACAGTAGATTTATTTGCCAGAATATTTCATGAACTACGGCTGTTTTCCATGTCATTTTTATCAAGAGAGTCATAGATTGCTTGAAATCTATTGCATTAAAATACTTTTCACAGAAAATGAGTTTGAGGGTGGAAAAAATATTTTACCAGGGTTGCAGAAGAAGCAACAAAGAAGAATTTCAAGAATAGGCCTTTACAACTTTGCATTTGAATCTTGTGTAGTATGCACCTATGGTGCACTAACAGGAGTTAGAGTACAGGCAAGGCTGGAAAAGGGAGCATCGCAGGACTGGTGGCCGGAGGCCACCGACTGACCAACAGCACTGCCATTAAGGCATCGTGGGATTTTGCTAAGTGACTTACCCTTATTGTGTCTCAGTGTCCACGTATGTACAATCAAAGTAATATGAAGTAAGTCAGCAAAGAACTTCAGAGGAAGAACTGAGATCCAGCTCTACCATTGGGAGGAAGTAGTTTTCTCCGAAGTTAGCAGTTTCGGTATCTCTATAATAAATCATAGGAATAATAAATGGGTCCATGTTTGTAGGGCAATATATTTATATATTTGGGGATCCTGTTTACAGAAATGCAAAAGGGGCACCAATAAATGTATAGAGAAGTCACTGACTACAAAAGGAACAGAAGATTTCCAGAAAATACACGAGGAGTGAGAAAAGGCAAAACAAGAGTGGAGCAGAAGGATCCCGACCAAAAGGCTGTCCTGAACACTGTACACAGTTCCTAATACAGGAAGGAAGATTATTAGGATGTGGCATTATCAAAGGTGGTTTAAGTGATAGATTGCTCAGAATGTTTGGTGTTTAAAAATCTGTTAAAGTCACAGGAAGCATAGGGCAGACAGACAGGGGTGCTTAGCAACAGGTGCAGGAACATACTGCCTCCTGGGCTGCCTGCCCTCTTTCGGGAATCTGACTCACCTCATAGGTATCATTAAACCAGACTGCCTACCTAGGTGGGGACTGGTTCCTGAGCAGATGAGAGCTGTGCCATCACAGGAAGCCCCACACACTGGGAAGAGTTCCACACTTTGTTCAATGCTCTGCAGTCACTATCTTGAAATTCTTAATCATTTTTGCAAACAGGATTGCACATTTTCATTTTGCACTTGACTCTACAAATTATGTAACTCATTCTGTCTCTAGGAGTATGAGTTGCTCAGTGGGCTTGAAAATTGTCAGTTATTTTGACAGAGGTCCAGTGAATCAATTCATCCAAATATAGTAATCAAAAAAGCATCCTATTTTTGAGCTGGGCTATGATTTTTAATTTTGATTCTCTCCGAGTAAATTTCTTCAACATACTCCAATCAGCTAGTAGTTTTGTTTAAATATTTTAGACAACTCCAAATCCAAAACATAAAGTATAGAAACAAAAAGCTATATTTTGGCATCTAACCATGAAACTTCTCTATCAGTAACTTCAGATGAAATCCCTCAAGACTATATGTGTATTAATATAATAACTTACTTGTAACTCATGCAGAATGGAGCTGCGTGGCTCCACCAACCATTTCCTCAATGCATGTTGGACTCCTAGGATTTCTCTTCCAGGTCTCTCATTTTATCCACAGAGAACACATGTTGCAAGTTGTGTACCCTTTAGTTTAATTCAGTCCAGATTGTGGTAAAATACATAAACATATATCCATAATGAGACTGAGTTTTTCCTAAATACATCTTCAGGTTTAAAATCTCAGTTATGAACTTTAAAGTAACAAAACAGCAGCATGGGGCAAGCGGAGGAAAGTAAAACAAGGCAAATGAAGTCTGTAGTCTTGCAAAAGTCACTCAGTGTATCTGAATCCAGGTTTTGACATCTGAAAAATGGCTGTAATGCTTGACAGGATTGTTGTAAAAATTAAGGGTAATATCAATAAAATGTTTGGTCCTTGGTGGCAGCTCAAGAAAAGGGTTTTTATGTGTTTTGGTTTTTACTGTTATACCAAAATTCACTGAATCCAGGTGCTGGCTAATCACCTGCAATTTATTTCATGACACCAAATCATTCTATACCCCAAATACCTAGGATATAAAGTAGAAAGTGTGCCAAGAAAATGTTTGAGAACAATAGGTAAAAAAAACAAACAAAACAGTTTCACATAAATAATGCCTTTTAATAAAGAAAAGAAAATACACACATAGTAGAAGAACATGATGTAAAAATCAGACATGTCATGGCCCAAATGCAAGTCACTACCTAGAGCAACTTACCTTTGATGGCTTTTGCTTTAAGTTATACTTTCTTGTTTCTTCTTAAGGAGAAGTAGCTCTATGACTCTAAGGCATAAGTAACTGTAAATTTATTTCTTGATTTTTCCCATGTCAACACCATTGTTGGGTCTGAATAATGAAAGATACTTAATTAACACATTTTACTTTTTTCTCACTTATTCTCTTCCACTATCATCCTCATTTTTATATTTATGCTTTTATCTTTAGGACTTTTTAATGTCCCCATTATGTGTTTTATTAATGTGCACATATCTTAATTATTTCAATACTTTTAGGAGTATGTCTTGAGTCTGTATTATTTAAGACGAGGAAAGTAGCAGCCAGCACTTGGTTCTGCTTACTTCCTTCTTACAACTTCTAATTTCTACCTACTCTAAATTGTCTTACATTTGTTTTGTGAAAGGTTAATTGTTTTAATTTTTGACCATAGGTTGTTTGCAAAAATTGAAGATTATTACAGTCATGTAAATAACATTTATTCAAACCCAAGTCTGAATAGAGTTATTATGTAGACAAAAAAACAATGTCACTAAAAATGCGTCACTCAGAGAAAGATCAGAACTTAACGGGTACTTTTGGCAATTTAAAATGAGTTAATTCTGTTTTGCATTTCATTGTGTTTAAATCACTTTTCTATTTTTCTTTTCAGTCTGTGGTTTTTAGTGTATCACTAAAATTTTCTGTTGTCAAAATTACATTATCTATTGCATGCAATTTACTTTCTTGAGGAAACATCTCTGCTATAATCCAATGACTTCCTCTCCCAATAAGTAGGATGCACAGCTAGACGGCATCAGGTAAGTTCTCAGTTTGTTTCCATGCCTTTTCATCTGGTAATTCTATAGCTTGTTTTTCTTATAAATTTAAGATTACTTTCTTCACAAAAGATATTTTAATTTGTTGATCTATCTCTACCTAACATCTTAATTTTATCTTCAAAATAGTTTATTTCTCTTGTTTCAAAATCATATTTCTTTCAAAATAATTTTTTCTTTATCTGGTCTTTTGTTTCTATTATCCACTTTAATGACAACAGTTTTGATTCCATTATGATTCCATTCTCCTTGTATGGAGAGAAATGATTCCAGTTCCTTTCTATGTAAACTGTCTTAATGTTTTTCTTCAAAAGGTTTCACTTTGTGTAGCTTCAGTTTATCGATCTCCATGTGTAGGTCTGTCTGCATGCATTGTGTTTGCTCCTCAGTGGGTCCTTTGGATCTGAAGACTTTTTGCCTTACTTCAGCTCTGTAACATTTTATTTTATTATTGGCTTGATTATTTTCTTCCCTTCCCTTGTCCTTTCTCACATTTTTGTAAGTCTTATTACTAGGATGTTAACCATCCTGTTGTTTTGTAACATATCTTTTAACTGTCCATAAGAATACCTCAGTTGTTTTCCTTTTCAATACATCTATTCTTTTCCTGTAATTTTGCTGATCAGACTGTTAGGTAGATAGTGAGGGATTCCATGTCTCCTAGGGACAAAAGTGGGTGCTGTTGCCCCCATCTTGGTCCTGTCCAACACTAATTCTCCATACCTGGGGGAGGAGTGAATACCCTACAAGTCTGCCAAACAGAACTTGGCGTGGCCACCTACAAAAGAATGCAGAGGACTGTTTAGCCCATGAGACAAGCCGCATGGGTACCATAAAGTCCAGAAAGTGACCTAGAACCCACATGTGCAGTAAGACTCAGGTCATGCAGCTCCCCAACTGTCAAATCAAAGTGGTTCCATGGTGAAGTTTGAACCACGGGGAGGTCCGTATCCAGACACCATAAAATAAGAGTCAGACCATGACCAGGCTCTCTTTTTCCTGCTGCGTGCGACAAGGTGTCCGGTTGTCATTTGTGGCATATGTAACATGCTCCGTAAACCTATATCTCGCTCTTGCCTTATAATCCTATCTTCCTCCCCCTCAATAACTTCACCTCATGCTTGCCTTACTCCGGTGTGTCTGCTTATTCTTCGACCATGGGTGCACCAAGAACCGACGGTTTCAGACTAAAACCTAACAAGAATACTTTATTGCTGCTCTTTCATATTTGTCTCTTTTTACCATATTTACTTAATATAGTTCTCCAAAGATATCAATCAGAATTTAGATTTCCTAGGATTTCTGACCTAATTTTCTCTGTTTGATAAAGCTGGATTTTTTGTTTTTCTGTGTGCCCTGGATTGACTTCAAATGTGCTTTGCTCTTTGGAAGTCCTTTTGTTCTTAACTATGACAATCCTTGGTGATTAAATAAGTCTTGGGTGGCCTCTGCTACTACATACTCAAGACTATTTCCCAGTTAGCCTCTTTACTGGGAGAGCCAGCTGCATGCAGAACTGTTCCAGGGCAGAAAGTGGTGACTGTCAAACAGCACTTTAGACAGTGGGGGCCAAAACCAGCTAGGGCCACTTCCAAATGCCAGAAAGAAGCAAAGTCAATGGAGCAGTCCCAGCTATCACTGGAGAGAACAAAAATTTTGTCATTTTTATTGTTGTTCTGTTCCTAACCCAAGTCTCAGGGGTAAAATGCCAGGTGATCAGCACTCTTTCGAGGACAAGGAGATGCTCAGTATAGAGGACTGAGACAGAACTGAGCCAGCTCCTCTTGGAACTCAGCTCCTCTTGGAATTTTCCTGGTTTGGGTCTAAACTCCTACTCTTAATCTTTCCAGCTGGGAAAACAACTCCACCACAGGGATCCTCCCAGGCTACAGAGCTTCCTCAACTTTTTTTATGTAAATATTCTCCTCATGCTTCCTGCTTTCCAGAAGCCAAGTAAATGCCTTTGACCCACCAGTGCATCCATCATTCCTACAAAACAATCAATTCTGCTTGATAGTGTGAGGTAATACACATTCAGGCATACATGTGTGCGTTCCAGTGCAAAGTGGTGATTGCAGTAAGACAAATACATGGGCTCATTTTCTCCTCTTTAATCAGAAGCCTGCAAATATTTTTTCCTGATATTTATATATTCAAACCCCATAAATATAATTTCATTGTTATTCAACAAATATTTACTGACCTAAGATATATATACACAAACACACACATATTCACATCAAATTATTAAATGTGATACATAGGATTACAGAGGTTGACAGATTGAGAAAATAACATTTAAAGTGGATTTCTTGAAAAGAGAAGATGCTTCAAGTGAATTTGAAAAAACAGGTTTATCAGACGAATGAGGTGAATGAAGGAAGAGGGAACAGTAAGTATAAAGGCAGTGAGAAGCAAGTTATTATAAAATATCATGGAAGGCATAGTTACTCACCAGAGTGTTAATCTTCATCTTTTGTATTTGGCAAAAATATGCTCAATATTGGCTTCAGGCTTTGGACCAAGGAGCTGTCAAAGACCCACATCAATGTCATTTCTGGCATAGCTAAACTTGAATGTGATCAGTAATTCCTTGATTGCAGTTTTAGTTCATGTTAATAAGCTCAATAACCTCTAGAAAAACTATAAGCAACTCACGCGGGTTCAGGGTTAATACCCAAATAATCGTTTTTCAATATATAGTAATCTTTTGGCTATAATTACAGAAAAATCTCTTTAGCAACATTTTTTTGCCAAAATGATATCAGGTGAAATATAAATGTGTGTCTATCATTGCAAATGTTCAGCGCTTCAGCAATTAAAGATTGTTGATTAACTATAAAATAGATAAATAGATTGATAAATAGCACAACTCCCAAGAAGTTACCCCAGAAAAATAATTTTTGAAAGAATATATCCTTTCGGCATTAACTATGTTTAAACAATTTTAAGTTAGAGCAAAGATTGGTGGAAGTTTGACTGCATCAAAGTTCTAGTATCGATACAAGTGTTTATTGCGCTAGCATTTATAACATTAAATATAACTTTTACATGTTTATTAATTAGATTCTATTGTCTTAAAAATTGTGAGGAAAAAATTCTGAGAATTGAGAGTTCTTTTCATCTTGAGAGGATGATTTAATACTTAACATTGTCACCTAAAAATTTCACAAAAGTAAAACTCATATCATATACATATCAAGATAAATAATATTTGATCAAGCTTTAAAGCACAAAAATACAAAAATATGAAAAACTATCATAAAAGATGGAACACTATACATATATTAAATATATATATATATGTGTATATATATATATAGAGAGAGAGAGAGAGAGAGAATTACACTGTGTCACCAAATAACCTCGAATGGGTGGTAACAATCCAATTGCAGTTAATGTTTGTTTTTTGTTCATGTGCTGATTCACAGAGGGTGTTCTTGGGCGACAGATGGCTTGCCTCCATATGGCGCTTCAGCTGTCCAGACTTTCCATATTTGGGCTTCCCATTTCCCTAGAGACATGCCATTATCTGTCTCCAGCCAGGAAAAAGAGAGACAGCATAATTGGGATTGGGGAGGATATACGTTTTAAAATCATGGCCTGAAAATTACCTACATCATTTCCTGATATATTTTTCCTGTTGTACATTAAATAGTGATATTTTAAAATATACTACTTATTTATATCATACATGAAGTATTTATACACGTATACAGAAGTGGATTTTTTTCCTTTTAAGTATGATAGCTTAATGGTCTAATGATGAATTCAATTTTCCTCCTGCTTCACTTACTTGCTGAAAGATAGGTGACTCCTGGATATTCCAGAGCTAACAAGAGAATGAAGAAGATGGAAGGAGCATTCGTACAATAGAAAATCAATACAAAAGTGTCATTAATTATTATTGGCTATGAATGACTTTATGATCACTAGCTTGCAATGTTGCATGTATATCTTTCAGTTGAATGTTCAGAAAATAATTAAAGAACTGCTTATATGTAACAAAATTAATAGCCATCAGTAGAAAGACAGGTGACAACTTTCTACATATTTTTTCTATAGCCAAATAAGAACTACTTGGTATTGAGGAGAGATAGAATCATGTTTGTTCTATTCAACACAAGATTAAAAAAAAAAAAAAAACCAGAAGGAAGAGTAAACATTTCTTTTTGAAAAGGATTCTTAAGTAAAAGAAAGAATTAATGCTATACACTGTAAATGGTCTTTCACACTCTTGATATTGTTTACTACTAATGTTTAATTAAAAATAAAATAGTTGCTTTTTAGTACTCAGAACTGATAGGACTCCAAGTGCAAGAAGCAGGTTTTTCTTGATTTGCACTCTAAAGCTGCTATCAATCTGCTGCAAAGTCATTGTAATAGTGTACATGATATGACGCTGAGAGGCAAGTTGATGTTAACACATTGTTTTGTTATACTGAAACCAATTACTGCTTCATTGCCATATTTCTGGCCCTACATATCAGAACTTTTTTCCATTAACTTATTTTCAAATTCATGAAAAATTTTTAGAAATTAACACAAAGCAAAACAAAATGTTGCATGCAGACAACATAATAGGTATGCTCCTGAAAAATATTAAAAAGCATTTTGTTCACCTAGTAGGTTAAGCTTCACTTTTGAGATCATATCAATGAAAAGTCTGATCATCATCAATCACATTTTCCACTCTAGAAATTGTGTGAGTGATGACTCTTTACCTCAATTAGTCATCTCAGAGAGAAAGATGACATAATAATTTGGCCACAACCATCAGTAATACCCTATGCTGGGGAACCAGAACAAAAATTTTACTCTTGCTTCAGCCTCAAAGACAAATGAATGTCTAGTTAATATTGCACAAGTGTACAGTATAATAACTACAGGAATAATTCAATAGCTAATAAGTCTAAGAAATTATTTTGTATGATAATATGAAATTTTTTAAATTTATAATTAATTTTGATACGATTTTAAGTTTATTTTGGTAAGGCGAAATTTAATTCTATCCATGATAAGGATATTTGTCTTCTGCTTTGGTTTTGCCTGCATATTGGTGTTAATACTCAGCATTTCATATTTGGTCAAAATACATACTGGGTATATCTTTCTTTTCCAAGGAGGGTCTAGTTAAAGAAAGGAAACAAAATGCAATGTTATTACAAGAGCCAGAGGCTACCATGTAGAGGGCATTACAGATCATACAAAAAGTTTGAAATTTATCTTCATAGTGGTGAAGCCAAATGGAGGGTTTTAATGTAGAAGACAAACAAGAAGAGATCTATATTTGAAAAATCTCAATCACATTGATCCTTTTGGTAGCAAGGAACATAGGACTGTGTTGCTCAGAACTAGAGTACTTTTGTAAAGATCCCATAGATTCTAGGGTTTAGGTCAAAATTCTATGATGGCACTCTAGCCCAGACAAGAGAGCGAGATTCTGTCTTAAAAAAAAAAAAAATCTATAATGGAATGAAATAAATCAAAACATTTATGTTAAAGATCAAAAATATCTTGTGCCATTGATTTATATTTATCTAGATTTATAATGTTATCTAAAGTCTTCCATATTTATCTAATCAACACCATTGAACATTTTCAGTTGAACTGGACATTTGAAGGCAGAAATGATTCAGGAAACAGATTTTCTCCGATATATTTCCATTTTAAGATATATTGTTTTAGATACATGTAAGTTGGGTTTTAGCTGAAAGAGAAATGAATCACATGCGATGGTTTTTTCAAATACCTAACACTGCCACCATTTATTATTTTATAAAAAAGGACTTCAACTTTGAGGAAATATGGAATCACAGAGTTGAGATCATCTTAGAACTCCAAATTCAAGGATTCCTGTAATAAAAATGGACATAGTACTAGCAGTAGAAAGGGAAACTA
Source organism: Eulemur rufifrons (assembly GCF_041146395.1). Classification (NCBI taxonomy): domain Eukaryota; kingdom Metazoa; phylum Chordata; class Mammalia; order Primates; family Lemuridae; genus Eulemur; species Eulemur rufifrons. Next base: position 110,791,315 of record NC_090984.1, on the reverse strand, counting down.
GGAAAAAAGAAAAGGTAGGAAGGTAGAAGAATATGGTATTCCACAGAAAAGGTAAAAAGGAGTAAATTTAATGATTAATCATTTTCTCAAAAGTTTATTTTTTTCTCCCTAATACTTTGTCTGACATGTCTCCAAGTCTACCCATGGCCTCATAAAATTTTCTGAAATATTCTTTTCTCGTGGGAGTGTATCCTTTGGTCTATGTCCAGGTTTTGTCATTTGCCAAGCCTTTCAATATCTGCACCTCTGTTCCTTGGTTATAGGGCATCTCCATGAGCGATGGACACTCACGCTGCCTCTAACTAGGTGGATTTGCCTCTTATTACTTAAATAGGTAGAAATTCAATTGTCTTTTGTCAGGATTTTCTACATCTTTAGAATTATCAGTCTATCTGCCTCATAGAGGTTGTAGTAATAGAATATTTATATGATGAAAAATTTATTTTGATATGTATCTAGGCAAAACTGAGAATATTCTACCAGAATCTGATATTTTATCAAATGTAATAATGAAGTATTAGTTTGACTCCACTTTGTTTAAACATTTATATCCATGGCTACCATTTAATCATGAATATAACTATTTAAGCAAAATTTCTTGATTAGTAAAACCATATTGTACTTTTTGTTAGTCTACTTTGGCCACAGCTAGAATTTAAAAATATGGCTTCAGATATAACTTGAAAATACTAATAATAATCTATCAAAATTTAACATACTTTATCATCCAAAATTATGATATCCACATGAAACTTATAAAATAGCTTTCATAACATTAAATAAAGGTTAATATGATCTAATATACATTATTTGCCAATCTGATCAGAGTTAAAAATAGAATAGAACTAGTAGTTATTCATGTTGGACCCCAAATACAAGTTTGAATATTCTCTGTGATTTTGAGATTTAAATAAGCTATAATACATGCCTGCTGACAAGAATCTATGTCTCTGAATAGAGATATCAGAGCAAAAATACAATCCCAAATACCAAAAAGTGACAGAGTTTTGAATATTCCACATGTCTGAATGATGGCTTCATCCCACTTCACATCTGCTTTTGGTAAAGTTCTTGTAGTTTTGTAGTACATTGCAGATATTTCAGAGAAGAGAGAGAATTCTGGTCAAAATAGAATTATCTATAATTTTGATGTAAATTATTTTTAAAAGCCCAAATAATTTGCATACACAATCACTAAGATACAAATTGTTTACTCAATAATAACATTCCTCTATGTGCTGTCTTTAAAATTCTCAGTCTCAGTGAACTCACAGGTTAACGGTAGCATTTCACAAGTAAATACATAATTATATACAATACTATGTGGCAATAGATTTGATAAAACTATCTATCTACAAGGTATCATGGCAGCAGAGAGAAGGGCTGCCCAGTCTAAAGACTCAAGAAATAATTTCTTGAAAAAATAATCTAAAACAAATAAACACAACAGAAACAGACTCATTGAAACTCAAGCAAGAGATATTAGGAAACATCTAGTCAGCTGCATTTTATAGACAAGAACATTGACATTTAGAAAAGTTAACACACTATGTTACTTAATGAAGGAATTGATGCTGGAACTCAGAACTTTACTACTAGCTTAGTTCTCCTTGAATCCCTCTGTACTTAGTGATCGGTTTCATGAAGTTGTTGTGCCTAGGCCTAATTTCTAGAGATATGAGCCCATCTTGTGTTGATATCTGGTCCAATCATCAGTGGTCAAGTAAGGGTGGTATGAGGTCATACAAAAATGTGTGGGGCCACCCTGTAGCTGGTAGGTGGTGCTCAGAAAGAGGATTTGATGAACACATTGTAGAGTCTACTACAGAAAGAATATTACCACCACGCTTGCCTTAGGAATTTTTAATCACCAAGTCAGGAATTTCTCTTCTATATACAAAGAGGGCAAAAGTCAAGAGGATTTTCAGGCAGAATAGGAAGCTTTCATGATAGCAGGATGGAAACTGCTGATCAAAGACTTTGCCAAATTTCAGAGGACTACCTCTGAGACAAAAAAAAAAAAAAAAAATCACTCCATGGATGGCAGAGAAGAAAGCTTTTGAAAAAGCACATGATGGTGACTCAGAGGAAAATTCAAGTCTTGCTTTATGGTATTTGACTCCAGTTGCTTAGTGGAGGAGACTATGAACAGAAAAGGAAAGAAGGAAGAAAGGAAGGGGAGAGGGAGGAAGAAAGAAAAGAAGGAAGGAGGGGAAGAAGAAAGAGAGAAATGCAGTGCATCTTAGGGGTCTAAAATACAATAGACCCCTGAAGCTGAAGTTATGGGGGAAACAAGTGAAAGCTGTTTTTAGAATCAGCTTGTCAGAATCAAGGAATGAAGTAGTTGGGAGCAGCATTAGCAATTAACCTCTATGGCTAGGATGCCAGTATTTCCAGAGGTTGGGAAGGGGATGAGGGTTACAAAATTACCTATTGAGTATAATGAGTACTGTTCTGGTGACAGGTACACTAAAAGCCCTGACTTCAGTATTGTACAAATCATCCATGTAACAAGAAACATTTGTACCCCTTAAATCTATTGAAATTTAAAAAAATAATAATATTCTTGTTCTTCTGTGTCTATGACCTGAATTATGAGGAATTCTAAAACCAACATCCACTTTAGATACTAAGTTCTAATTTTGCTATTTTTCTCAAAAGTTGGTTCATATTTAAATGACTTTTGTCCTTTGCAATCCACTTGCATTTTGTTGTTCTAAGAATGTAACTTGTAAGAGCCTCAGTTAATCTATAAATCCCATTTTAAAAATCTGGGTATGAAAAAGACTGTTTGGGAGGGAGAAGTGACTCCAGCAAAATTGTTACATTTCAGTCATGGCCTAGTTTCACGGGTGCTTCACCCTGCAGACTTTCTGTGTGATTATTAGTTTGATCACTGCTATTCTGACCTCATAGATTAGACCATTGTCTTCATTTCCACTGTTTTGTGATTAATCACATATCTTCAGTTGAACATTCTCTCTGGTGAAAAAGGAGGCTATAAATGGTTCAGCTTCCAAAGATTCCCTTGCCAACTGGATGAATTTGATACAACAGAGTTGGTAGGGATCAGTACAAGAAGGAGATTAAGTACACCTGACTATACCAAGTATAAATGTTTTGTCTGCATAATGCCCAAATGGCTGGTACAAAGGAGAGGCAAGAAGAACATTTAGTTGGTTCCTCTCTTGTTATACTGCATAAAATCATGCTTTCCTTGCTCCCTTTCAAAAGTTACCCTTAGTCAGCTGGGGCCTTATAAAGTTGTAAATGGCATTTAATTACAGCAGAATTCAGTGATATTTCTTAAATGATGTATTTTATCCTCCTAGGTTGTTTTATGAAGGAAATAGTTGGGAAATGAATTGCAGTCTTGAAAAATGTCCAGATAATAATGTTTCTGTTTATATAGGTATGCAGTATTCTTTGTAAAAAAAAAAAAAAAAAAGCCACATATTTGCAGATCACCTACTAAGTTTACACGGGTTATAGTTTCCTCTTTATTAATAGATAGTTCACAGTGGCAAGGACATAAAAACAAAATCAGTAACTGGAAAGTGGTCTTTGGTAGTCACTTGACATATGTTACTTCTAACAGTCATAAAAAACTTAGTTTAAATTCTTTAAAAACTGAAAAAATCACTTGGAAAGCAAAAACCAATAGCATATTTGTTACGTATTTATGCAGTGTATTTGTAAAGGATTGATGACATCTTCTTGTGTTCATCAATGTTTCCACTTCTCATTTATATTGCCAAGAGGAGAAAACAATCTGTTCTAATAATTCATAACTTCTAACTCTCCCTGCTTTACCCATCTTGGACCATGAATGTGACACCTTATTTTGTGTGCTGTCAATTTTTGCAAGAGGAAAAATCACATATATTAGGATGTTTGCTCATAGAGGACAAAGGCTACACTTAATTCATCTTTGTGTCAAATCTCTACCAGGTTATTCTGTGGTATAAATATTTTCTTAACAAATATATTCATGAAATAAATTCACACAGGAGAGTTTTATAGCTTAAAGGAGCAGGAGAAGTAACTCTGAATAAGGATTCTTTCTACCTGCATGTCTTTGTTCACTCCGTTGTTATATAGTTTTTGAGCTTCAGAATTTATTTTGAGATTTCCTGTTTTTCAAGCCATCAACAATTTTCTGAATGTTTTTCTTTTTTGATTTTTTGGGGGACAATAAAACCAAAAATTGAGGTACGTGGGGGAGGTAATGGTGGATAGTTGTTCAGAGCCATCTCTGTGCAGTTCCTGTTTTGTGAGGGAGTGAATTTCAATGATTCATTTCTTCTGAGCCATATTTATGCAAGCATATTTCCTGGGATGGATTAAATTGACCAAAAACTAATATAAGCAGAGTGAAGAATTAACAGGATTTTAAAATCACTTTATTTATTAGTAGTGAGTAGTAAATTCAGAAGTCAATTTTCTATCCATAAATCAAGATGGAAGATTATTTTTTTCTAAATTTTATGAGTATATAGTGTGAGAGGCATGTATTAATATATTCAGTAAAGATGTAGTTACATCAAGTAACTGTCAGATTACTTCTGATGATAATTTACTTTTTGACATCTGCTAATGGTCATCTGAAAGTATGAAATTCCATAAAAGTAGCTTCTAGTGAAAAACTTCACCTGATAAAAGTAGATGGAAATTATATAATTTAAATTGGATGCACACATTCATACACACACATTTACACACAGATATGATAACATATATAATGAATGATACTTATTAAAGGATAAAGAACATGAAATATGAAATTTTAAGTAATTACAGTCTATGAAAAAGAAACTCATATTCTCACAGAGCAGGGAAAAGAGCCCCCTTTGCAATTGATGTGGGAGGTGAGGAGGAAGAAAAAAATCCTACTTTAATAAGTTTGTCTGATTTGATCTACACAAAAAAAGAGGGTCATGGGTATACTGCGTACCTTGCAATTTCAATCAGAAAGAACAAGGTGTGGTTTAGTGCCAATGAAGGTTCCATGAGATATATTCCCCAAATTAATATCAAATTAGAACCTTGTTACACAGACTGCCATCTGTCTGTCTCATAATATGCTGTGCTAATCAAGGGTACTGCTGGTAACTATGTTGGATGTTAGGCTGTGCCATTTACCATAAGTGTAGTCAGGACCATGAGAAGCATTGGTTCTTATTTTGTTTCAAAATCTCACTGATACTGTAGGATGTTCTAGATTATCAGGACATTATTATTGCTGTTGTGTGGTGTGCTAGGAATAGAAGCATATTCAGTGGAAAGCACAATCTCCTACAATGATGTCTAAAGGAATGAGATATAAAGTAAAAGACAGAAAAAGCAAAGCACTCATTAATATACCCACAGAAGGCAAAGTAAACAAAAGTTCACAAGAACCGTCTGATAGAAATGTAATATAAACTAAAAATGGAATCCACATATGTAATTAAAAATTTGCTAGTAGCCATTAAAAGAGTAAAGAACAAAACATAGGTGAGTGAAATTTACTAATATATTTTCTTTAGCCAAATATATCTATCATTTTGAAATGTAATCAATGTAAAAATTATTGAGATATTTACATTATTTTTTTCATGCTAAGTCTTTCAAATCTGGTGTCTACTTTACACTTATAGTACATGTCAATTTAGAGGAGCCGATTTCAAGTGTTCAATAGACACATTTAACTCATAGATTCCTGAAAGGACCACTTAGGCAGACCTTCCCACAGCGAGCACAGAAAACAGAAGAAGAAAGGCTGACATCATTCATTCACTCACAAATCCCATCACGTTGGAGGAAAGACATCTAATTATAGAGTTCTGGGGACAGATCCATGCTCCTGCCCCCTCCTTTGCATTTGGAGAAGTCTCCAAATTGGAAAAGAGGACATGCGGAAAGGGAGAAGTGTATATCTCTGAAAAGTCAGGCTAAGTTGAAGTTAGGGACAGATAAGAAACCTAAAACAAGGGAACACCCTCTCTGCACTCAACTGAGCTGCCTTTGAGTCCAGTGTCTTCTGTAAACTCCACATTTCAGTGAACATCTGATAGATTTTCTGGGATGCAGATGATTTTGTAATAATGATCCATGTCCCACACTCCTGCTCAGCCACTGTATGAGGTGTTGCTCTTCTGTGATTCACAAGAGAGGGGTCATGCACAGGATGAGCAGATGTTACAGTTTTCCCAGGGCAGTTCCCATTTGTGTTTATAATCATAGTGTGACCCTATAAAATTCTTTCACTTGCGAACGTGTTCTGGTTTGGAAGATAAAATTGTATGTTCACCCCATCAGAAGGAGTTAGGGACACTTAAGAAATCCCATCCCTAAGTGTGGGTCAGAGGACAAATAGAATCTCCAGGTCAGCACAGATGAGAAATTTGGATTTAAAATCCTAATTCATTCATATTGTAATAATTTGATAAGAACAAGGGAATAAGATGACTTCTTTGTACCTAAGTTTATTTATTTCAAATAAGAATATTTTTTCTATCTCCCTGGGTTTCCTTCTTCAAGTAATTTTGTATCCATTTAAATCACAAAATTGCTGTCACCATCAATAAAACCGACTAAGTTCACATATTAAGCGTCTTAGCTGTTTCTCAACTCTGTTTAGAAATTTCTCAAACGTGCCAGATTTATTTATTCTTAACTTATACTTTTAAAATACATTTGTATAAATGAGCTCTAAAGTGGGTTATTAATATCCTCACCTTATATTCTATTTTTTCTATAATTATTATTACCTCTTCACTGACCTTTATATGGTATGAGCTTTAGGGGAAATTTCAAATTTCCAATTAACTTTGAATGTGACTAGATCTTTATAAATGAGAAATGATTTAGTTGCAAATTTATGGCATGTAAAAGATTATAGTTAACTATTTAATATGTGCTAAAGTAAAAAACCTAGCTATCTGGAAAGTATTTGTTTATAGAGGAACATAAACAGCCTGCATTAGAGAAATTTACAAGAATGTGGGGAATGATCAGGATGTATCTAATGCATTTATATGTGGATATAAAACTTGTAATTTATTATATTGATTTTCCTGCTACCGAAGATGCAGCACTCATGGTAACTTTACCTTCGTTTCCAAGAAATCTTAGCAAGATGACTTTATTTTATGGTGTATTTGTAATGACTGCATGAGTCAGAATGCCTTGAATTTTATGGTATTTTCTTTTACTTTTTCTGTTATGGCCATCGATAGACAATGATAAAAAATTCTCATTGTCTGTATTAAGAAAAAATAAACATTCAGTGAAGACAGGTACTTTTATGCAATGATAATATGTAGATCACAACACTTAGTATTGTTTTTATTTATTTTTTAAGTGATTTCTTAATCCTGGATATTTATTAAAACTGATCCTTAACCATTCAAAATTGTTAGGAAGTTGCCTGAATTAAATTAGATGGCATTCTAAAAATCATGCCTTTTTATAACTTTCAAGCACACACAAAACACTCATAAACCTGAAGTTAAATTATTTTTACTAAATGTACAGCCAAATCAATTTAAATGAATATATGGTAACTTTTAGTAACTGTTAATCATCTGGATGCTATTGATGGTAGATAGAATTCTGCTAAGGCATTTTATTAATACTATAATATTTTATGTCTAAACTTTTTATTATGAATTTTTTAAACATTCATAAATGTAGATAGAATAGTATAATGAACCCCAACCTGGAATTAAATAATTATCAACATTTTATCATAGTTGCTTCATCTTTTATATTTTCTTTGATGAAATGTTATTTTTAAAGTAATTTCAAAATATTTCATTTCTAGATACTTCAGAACACATCTCTGAAAAATAACATTTTCTTAAATGATGTAATATTGTGATCATACACAATATATATCACATGTTAGAAAATTATATGTAAGATATATTCTTCCATTATCACTGTACCATATTGTCATTGCTATGGTTTGAATGTGTCCCCCAAAATCCATGTTAAAACTGAATCACCAGTGTGATAGCATTAGGAGGTGAGGGCTTTAAGAAGTGATTAAGTTATTAGGGCAGAGAGCTTTCTTAGTTGTGATTAGGGGCCTTAAAAAGGGGCTTGAAAGAGTGGGTTCACTCTCTTCTGCTCTTTGGCCATGTGAGGACACAACAAAATGTCCTCTACAAACACCCAACCTGCTTGCACCTTAATCTTGGACTTTCCAGTCTGCAGAACTGTGAGAAATAAATTTCTGTTCTTTATGAATTACCCAGTCCGTGTCGTATTCTGTTACGGAAGCACAAATCCACGAAGACAATCATCTAACAAAACTGATACAACATTTTAAATATTATGTCATTATCCAGGCCATGGTCAATAGTCCTCAGCCCAGGCCTTTCTGACCATTTGTTTGTTCTAGTCAGAATTTACATGAGTACACAAATGGCGTATTTGGACATCATCTCTTTAGTTTCTTTTACTCTAGAAAAATTTCCCTTCTCTTTTAAATGATGTGAATGTACTTTCAGTGTTCAAGGACAATTCCACATTCTGGATTTGCCTGACTGCATCCGCTTGTCGCCGTTTAATTTGTTCTTGTTTCCTTGGGTTTTGATTTCAACAAGAAGCTAGCTATAGCCAAAAGTTTGATTGAAATCATATTTGACATGTTAGTCATAAATACTTCATAGACGGTGTTGTAGAAAGCATACTATACTATGTTAGAAAGAACACCTTATGTGGCTGTTCCATCTACTTTCCTCTTATGTTTAAGTATTATTATGGAAATTTTCAAACATATTAAAGAGCAGAAATAAACAATTACATGCCTATAGTATATGCATGTATTTATATGTATATATATAAACATAATATTATATTATAATTTGGATCCCAAAGAGAGTTGTATATTTTAATTGAATAATATATCTTTTGAATATCTATAAATATAAATGTTGCCCCTTTAACTTTTTTTGTTTTTTCTTTTTAGTTGATGAAACCAGGTTGCTTGTCCTGTAGAGTTTCCCAGTCTGATTATTGCTGATTGCCTACCTGTGTTATCATCTTCCTTAGAGTTCTAGTCTTGGTCAGATTTAGGTTTAAATTTATTTTGGTAAAGCTACTACACAGGTAGCCACCACGAGGTAGATAAATGGGATAATACGGATTGTGTATGTGCGTGTGTGTGTGTGTGTGTGTGTGTGTGTGTAACAATTTTTTTGAGATGTTACTGGCCATTGATAAACTTCAGATGAATGTGCAGATCCATAAGGGGATTGTAAAATGCTGGTATACTAATACTGTCATGTCTTTTGTATATTAGCTGGAATACCTCTTTAAAGATAAACTTCCTTTCTTTAATTATTTGTTTATATTGAGATACAGTTCATGTAGAAAAAGCAGCTTAATGTTTTATAACTATTTCTTTTTTAAAAACCATGTGTCAAAATGATAATATTGTTTCCTACCTCCATAGTTTATTGATGCTTTTTGAAACTTGCATATACTGGGTTTTAATCTATTACAATCAATATGCTTTTTGATACTTAAATTGTCACTTCTTTGCCAGGTGAAAACTATCTCAGGCTGTGTCCTGAGTCAAAAGTTGGCTTCAAAAGTTTCTTTAATTTCCATTATGACTGGTTGATACAGATGATGACTTAGAGATATGAACAGAAACAGATATAGAGATACACCTGATAGCCTAAATTTAAAATTATTTCTTCAAGGAATTTTTATATTTTTAATTGAGAAATGGCAAAATCCTTAAAATTAGTCATTTCTCCATGGAACTACAGCTCCTTTTAGTGGAAAATGGTATCTTGAAACCACAATCATATGTTAAAAATGCTCATTGACTCTGATTGGTCATCATTTCCTTGATAAATGGAACCTTGACTACAGTGCATAGAGTATACCTATGCTTACTTGTTCTGTGAAGTAATGAGAGTTCAGGAACTCTATGTACATGCACGTATCTCTCAGTATACTTAATGGTGTATCAACCTCCTTTGTAGGTATCATTTACAGTTCTGCAGCTTTGACGTATTTAATGCACACTGGGTATTTTTTCCATTGATATCTCTCTAGTCTCTTTAGTTGTCAGTGTCATTTCTTAGGGAGGCTCATAGAAAAATATGTCTTGAGTTTTTGCATATTCATATTTTTTTCAGTTTTCATACTTTAAAATCTGTTTAGAGGAATATAAAAACTGTGGCTTACATTTTCTATCTTTGACAATCTGAAAGGTATATTTTAATTATCTTCTGACTTAAAGTGTTGCTTTCAAAAATTTGAAAGCAATGACATTTTTCTCTCCTTTGGTCCTTTTGTCTTCATGCCCAAAGGATCATTCTTTTCATTTAAAGTATTAAATACAACAACTTTACTAGAATTGGTTTTAGAGTTGGCTGTTTTGATACATTTCCCAAGCTACATGGTATGTCCTTGTATAAAATAATTTAACATTCTCTTCAATTTAAAAATAAATAAATAAATTGCTAGTTGTAGTGTTTATTTTGATCCACTATTTTTCTTTATTGAAGATCTTTGTCATACAAATGCTAGGTATTCTTTGCCTATATTCTATATCTATCCTTCCTCAAATCCTTTTATTTTTGTGGTCTTTATTTTGTTTTGATTTTTTAAAAAATTTAATATTTTCATCTTATATGAAGTAATCATCTGGCTGTTTAACTCTTGAGTTTCTGCTCTTTTATTCTTCATTATGGTCATAATTATTTATTTCATTTTAATTCTCTGCAAATATTTTAATCTCATTTTTAGAATGTTTTTTTTCTTATACTAATAATCTTATCTCTGAGTTTTCTAATTTTAGTTTAGGCTGTACTGCTCTATGTTAGGGAACAAGGCAATATCTCTTTCTTCAATATTTCTACTCGACCTTGTACTGGAGAATGTATCTGATGTAATACAACAAAAAAAAAATGTATAAAGATTGGAAATTTGAAGAATTATGCAAAAATCTATTATTACTTATATATTATTTTGTTTATCAAGTTCACAGAAATAATCTTCAGACCATGGACCCTTCAACAACATGCAGCTTAAGGGTGCCTACCCCCTGAGCAGTTGGAAATTTTTATATAACTTTTGACTCCACTACTAATACCTTACCATTGGCTTGAAGTCTTACTAATAACAAACTTGATTGACACATATTTTGTATGTTATATGTATGATATATTATTGCCATTAAGTAAGCTAGATAAAAGCAAATCACAAGGAAGGAATACATTTACAGTACTGTACTGTATTTATCAATACTGTAAGTTTACACCATCTCTTTACAAGATGAATCTTCCATCAAATGGCAAACAATCTCAGCTGCAGACTGCAATCTACAGTGCATATCAAGCAATTCAACTTTTTGTTGTAATGTCATAACTTTGCTTCTTGGGAACACTCACAGCATCACTAGTGGCACTTTGTATGGGACCCATGGTGTTATTCAAGCTTTATGACTAAACATGATGAGAAATACACGAGAACCGGAGAAACTACCATTTACTGGGATAGTAATTTACTGGTGAGAAAACTGCTCACATGGAGATGATTAGCATCACACGGAATTTTAAGAGGATAATAGCAACACTTGAGCTCACTGAAATAGCAACAGGGGGTGGCTACAAAATTATTATACTAGAACAGTATGTAATGCAGTTAATTTTATGCAGTTATGATTTAATACTGAATCTTTACATTTGTTTATATTTCTCTCAACTGTGAATGGTGCCATGTATGATCTGTGTTTGTGTGTCTAAGTTTTGATAAATTTTAACTTTTTATAATAGATTTGTGTATATTTTATTGTATTATATGATGAAATAGACTCATAGCTGCATATATTTTATGCATTCATGACCTACTTAAATTTTTCTTATTTTTTAATATTTCTAAACTATGTAGTATGTCTGTGAGTATTTTTTCAAATTGTTACAAATCCCCCAAAAGTTTTTTAATATATTGATTGAAAAAAATCTACATTTTTTCAATAATGGGCCTGTGCAGTTCCAACTTGTGTTGTTCAAAGGTCAACTGTACAAAAATAAAACTGTACAAAAATAAAAATTGTCTTCCTAAGAACTAGTAATGAGCAATTGAAAGCTCTTTAAAAATGCCATTCCCATTGGTATCAAAAAGCATAAAATACTTAGGGTCAATTTAATTAAAAGAATGCATGACTATTGTAGTTAAAATTTTATAAAAAATGGTATGGAGAAAATTAAATAACTAAATACAAATTTAAAGACCCAATATTGTTAAGATGATTTTTTCCCAAATTTGATCTATATATTCATGTCAACTTCATTTAAAATAATAGCAAGTTTTTACAAATAGAAATTGATGATTAGATTGTACATTTATTGAAAATAAAAAGAACCTAGAATAGCAAAAACACCCACTGAAAAGAGTACCAGGATATGAATACAAATTATTTTAAACTACAGTAATTAAAACATGGTTTTGGCATTATACTAATAAAACAGAATAGAGAATCCAAAAATAGACCACAATTACATGGAAGATTGATCTTTGTGCAAAGTATCAAAAAATGAAATGGGCTAAAGAAGTTCTTTTCAGTAAATGATTCTGAAAAAACTGGATAATTCTTTTGAGAATATAAGAAAGAATCCTATACCATACCTATACCATACACAAAAGTCAATTTTTGATGGGACATAAACTTAAGCACACAACGTAAGGCTTTAAAATTTTTATAAGAAACTATAGGAAAATATATTTGCAGTTTTGGGAGAGACAAAAAAATTTATGACTCAAAAAAATGAAACACTTAAAAAGTTGATAAAGTATACGTCATTAAAATTGAGAATTTTCTGTTCATTAAAGAATATCCTTAAGAGGTAGAAATGATGAGGTATATATTCAAAGAAACTCTTTTCAATGCATGTCCTTACTGACAACTTACATCCAAATTCTATAAAGAATACCTAAAACTCAATATAAAAGTGTAAACATACCAATAAAAAATGTAGAAATATTTGAAAAGACACTTCTCAAATATTGTTATGTACAAAATAAGATAATCCTTAAGTACTTTCAAAGGTGTTGGACATAATTAATCAAGAAAATGCACTCAAAACAATAATGAGATTCTGCTCTCTATCTACTAAAATGGATAAATTGAAATTACTAATACCAAGTTTTGGTGAGGATATATGGAACAAATGGAAATCTCATACATCACTAGAGGAATTTGAATATTATGGAATAAATTTCAAATAAATGTATGAGAACATTTTACAAAAAAAAAAAAATCAAAGTGTACACCTCCCCTATAACCCAGAAATTGTACTGCTAGGTATTTATTTACCTAGGGAAAATGAAAGCACTTGTTCACAGAAAAGACTTGTACAAGAATACTCATAGCAGCTTTCTTCATACTGGGCCCAATCTTACAATAATCCAAATATTTATATACACTAAAATGGATAAGCAGTTGTGACATACTTATCTGAAATATAATTGAACAATAAAAAAAGAAATTTTATTACTCTATACCTACAACATGGATGCCGCTCATAAACATAATATTTACAAAAGAAGCCAAATCAAAATACTACATGCTATATGGTTTTATTTGTATAAATTTCAAAATACATATAATGAATGTATTGCTCCTAAGGAGGACAGGTGATTGACTGGAAAATTTTATAAGAAAACCATTTTGGAATATGGAAATTTTTAAATCATATTTGGGTGCATATTTCAACATATAAAAATTCTTAATAAAGAATAATACTTTACTGCTTTTTAATAAAGAAGCAATAAAAACTCATGGAACAGACAAACTAAAAATATACAATGCCCTATATGATAGATGTTTATTTCTTATGCAGTTAACTTTAAAATGGTTGCCTATGGTTGCCTGGCAGCTTTCCATTAAGAAGTGATTCAGGGATTCAAGCCTCTCTCATCTTAAGTTTTGCAGGCCCTTTCTTTTTTTTTTTTTTTTTATTTCATCTTATTGTTATGGGGGATACAGAATTGCAGGTTACATACGTTGCCCATGTACCACCTTTCCCCCCAAGTAGGAGCTCCAGGCGTGTCTGTTCCCCAGGTAGTGCGCATTGCACCCATCATGTAGGTATATATCCCTCCCTTCCCCACCCCCCTTCCCGAGTCAGCACCTTCAAGCGTTACCATTCCCCAAATGGTGCGCAATTCACTCATTGTGTAGGCATACACCCATCCCCTCCCCCACCCCCACCTCAGTCTGATATCCGATTGGTGTAGTTCCCAGATGTGTATTTAGGTGATGTTCAGGGAAACCAATTTTCTGGTGAGTACATGTGATGCTTGTTTTTCCATTCTTGGGATACTTCACTTAATATAATGGGTTCCAACTCTCTCCAGGAGAACCATAGAGATGTCGTATCTTCATCATTCCTTATAGCTGAGTAATATTCCATGGTATACATATACCACAGCTTACTAACCCAATCATGTATTGATGGGCATTTGGGTTGTTTCCACATCTTTGCGATTGTGAATTGTGCTGCTATAAACATTCGGGTACATGTGTCTTTGTTACAGAATGACCTTTTTTTCCTTTGGGTATATGCCCAGTAATAGGATTGCTGGGTCAAATGGCAGGTCTACTTGAATCTGTTTAAGATACCTCCATAATGCTTTCCACAGGGGTTGCACTAGTTTGCAGTCCCACCAGCAGTGTATGAGTGTTCCTGTCTCTCCACACCCACGCCAACATGTGTTGTTTTGGGTTTTTTTGATAAAGGCCATTCTCATTGTGGTTAAGTGATATCTCATTGTGGTTTTGATTTGCATTTCTCTGATGATTAGGGATGTTGAGCATTTTTTCATATGTTTGTTAGCCATTCTTATATCTTCTTTCGAGAAGTTTCTATTCATGTCATTTGCCCACTTTTTGATAGGGTTGCTTGATTTTTTCTTGCTGATTTTCCTGAGTTCTAAATAGATTCTTGTTATAAGTCCTTTATCTGATGTGTAGTATGCAAAAATTTTTTCCCATTCTGTAGGTGGTCTGTTTATTCTCGTGACTGTTTCTTTGGCTGTGCAGAAGCTTTTTAATTTAATCATGTCCTATTCATTTATTTTTGTTGCTGCTGTGATTGCCTTGGGGGTCTTCTTCATAAATTCTTTGCCTAGGCCAATGTCTCCCACTTAGAACTGGAACCAGACAGGGCTGCCCACTGTCCCCATTACTTTTCAACATAGTATTGGAAGTTTTTGCAAGAGCTATCAGGCAAGAGAGCAGAATCAAGGGAGTCCAAATAGGGAAGGAAGAGATCAAACTCTCACTTTTTGCTGATGATATGATGTTATATCTGGAAAACCCCCAGGATTCAACCAGGAGACTCCTGGAATTGATTAATGAATATAGCAAAGTCTCAGGCTACAAAATTAATATACACAAATCAGAGACATTTATATATGCCAATAACAGTCAATCGGAAAACCAAATTAAAGACTCAATACCCTTCAAAATAGCAACAAAGAAAATAAAATATCTAGGTATATACCTAACTAAAGAGGTAAAGGACCTCTATAAGGAAAACTATGAAACACTGAGAAAAGAAATAGCAGAACTTGCAAATAGATGGAAAAATATACCATGCTCGTGGATCGGAAGAATCAACATTGTTAAAATGTCTATACTACCCAAAGTGATCTACAGATTCAATGCAATCCCTATTAAATTACCAACATCATTCTTTACAGACGTAGAGAAAATAATTATACACTTTGTATGCAGGCCCTTTCCATCTATGATTCAGATATTCTCAACTTGTTGCTTTTTAGTTTGATGTCATCATCTACGCTTAACAGAAGAGATAGGAGAAGGAGGATTGAGCATGGGTATTTCTTATGGCCTAGTTTGGGAAGTGGCATCAGTTCTACTTATGAGGGGACATCAAAAAGTTCATGGAAAAATTAAACTATAAAAATAAAAAATATAAACTTTATTTTTTAACAGAAGTTCCATCAAATTCAAGTCATGTTTATAAATGATACCAGTCATTAAATCTATCCTTAAAAAACTGAGGTTCCTAGGAATTTAATCATATTAATGCAGTATTTTTTACATTATTAATTGAGGAAAGAAGGGTGCCTTTTAAAGATTTTTTAAGATTAGGAAATAATATAAGTCAGAAGGAGCTAAATCACGACAATAAAATTGATGCCTAATTATTTCCCATTGAGATTCTCACAAAATTGCCAGTGTTTGATGAAAGGAATGAGCAGAAGCATTGTTGTGGTGGAGAAAGACTCTCTGGTGAAGCTTTTACAGGTGTTTTTCTGCTGAAGTGTTGGCTAACTTTCTCAAAATACTCTCATAGTAAGCAGATGTTATCATCCTTTGGCCCTATAGAAAGTCAACTAGCCAAATCCCTGAGCATCCCAAAAAAACTGTTGCCATGATCTTTATTCTTGACTGATCTGCTTTTGCTTTGATTGGACCGCTTCCACTTCTTGGTAGCCATTGCTTTGGTTGTGCTTTGTATCCAGGATCATAATGGTAAAACTATATTTTATCTTTTATTACAATTTTTTAAAGGAATACTTCGGGATCTCAATATTACTTGTTTAAAATTTTCATTGAAAGCTTTGTTCTTATCTTCAGCTAATCTGAGTGCAACAGTGTTGGCACTCATCTAGTGGAAAGTTGGTTCAACTTTAGTTTTTTGGTGTCAGAATTGTGAAAGCTGAACCAATTGAGATGTCTATTTATTGGCCATTGTTTCTGCTGTAAATCATCAGTCCTTTTTCATTAAGGCATGAACAAGATGAATTTTTTTTTTCCTCACAAATTTTTGTGGATGGTCTGCTGCCGTGGACTTTACCTTCAACATCAGCTCTTTCTTCTTAAAGTGAGCTATCCATTTGTACACTGTTGATGTCTTTGAAACATCGTTCCCATAAACTTTTTGTAAAGTACAATGATTTCATCATTCTTTCATCCAAGCTTTCCATAAATTTGATGTCTGTGCTTGCCTCAGTTTTAACAGAATTCATGTTCTTCTGTAGGGGCTCTTTTCATACTGATGGCTTACCCTTCTTAGTATCTCAAACTAGATCCTGTTCATACATACTATAACAAGTTAGTATGAGCTTATTTTGGTTCAAAACAACCCCTGAAATCCATACATAGTTTTTTCTAATATACATTTTCCATGAACCTTTAAAAACCCCTCATATATTCCATTGTTTAAAACTCAGGCACATAGCCAAAAAAGAAGCAAGTTCTACTACAGAATAGGGTGTATTTGTGGTAAAAGAAAAAAAAAAACAGTTTCATATCCAATTAGTCATTTTTACTATATAAACCAAAGTGTTCATCAAGGATATCACTATGATTTTTTTTTCTGCTGCGGATACAATGGTACTACTAAACTCAAGTTTTACTTTATAATTGAATATAAGTCTTAAGTTTCAGATCTTTTAAAGTATGACATAAATAGAACAGACATTAATAAATATCTTTCCTTAAATAGCCTGTTGAAATTTGTCAGCACTGGATATACCTCGGCTATATCTTCCAGACTGACTTAGGTTCTGGCAGCTTCTCTGATTGGAGATCCATTTCATCCATTTATTTCCAGTCCTTTATATATGTAGCCATTTATTTTCCTAATAACTGTCCAGCTGCCTTTATCTAGGCATATGTAGCTTTTAAGTCTAAGTGACCATCATATTTCCTTATCTTAATGCATATGACTTCAGCTTTTCCGAGAGTAGTACAACACATACTTGATGCGTCCCTTCCTTAAAAATGATATGAACTTTAAATATTAAAGGTTTCTTCTTATGCCATCTATCAGAACACAACCACCTTGATATTTTCATAGCCTAAGTTTGTCTTGCCCCTTAACAACTCATCGAATCTTAAAGTTTTATGTAGAGGTACCCACATAAGTTATACTATTAGGTGTCTGGGTTGACAGTTTGGTGAGAATTCTGGGCATGAGATTTTTCAGTGAATTGTTTCTCTGTATAGTACATAAGTTCAAAGCCTGATGGTTTAGTATTACTCTGTGAAAGACAAAATCTTTTGAAGTATCAAAATATTTCTAATATTCCCTATGGATGTCATTTCTAATGTAGAAGGGATACTATATTCTACAAAGTTATAAATTAAGTTTGGGGTGACAAAGTATGGAAGAATAATCTTAATGAAGATGGGTCCTTGCCATTAAAGATGTCATTACTAATGTGCATGTATTTTATAGATAATGTAAACTGAAGCATAAGAGGTTGAGGAGTTTGTCCAGGATAAACAGAAAAATGTTGAAGACAGGATTTGAATCAAGGTCTTCCTGGGTTCAAAGCTCTTGACCTTAATATTAAGCTAAAACATCTCTTATACCAAGTGCTGTATTTTAATAAATCTCAAGTAAGGTATTATTAGAATGACACTTCACATGAAATATCAAGATGTCCTAAGTTCATATTTTTTCATGTCTGTATTTCATAATTTTTACAGATAATTGCCTTATCCCTCTTTTTTATTTGAAAATACTTAAACAATTAAAATGGCACCCAATGGTTCATCACTCAATTTTCCAACTGAACAAATAGTACCCTCAATTTGGCACACCCACTGTCTGCAAGTATTTATAAACTGAACACTTTTGCAATTTTGCACAGACATTTGAAAACAGCTCTGATTGTTAATAACTCTCTACAATATATAGCAGACAGGGGGGAGTTTCAACTCTTAAGCTTCAGCTATTTTGGAATTGCCTTTGTGCCACATAACTCCACCTTAAATTGCTTTTAAAGTAGAAAATATACACTGTCTCCCCTCACACATTTCAAAAGGAGTTTAGAGTTATATTTCCCAAAAAGAGAAAAATGACAAGGGAGCTGTGATCGTGTCTTCATCATCTAAGGGAACATGATTTGAAAAACTTTATTGTCGTTGTTGTTGGTGGTGGTGTGGTGCGCGCGTGTGTGTGTGTGTGTGTGTGTGTGTTGCTTTCCCTTAAATGTCAGGATATATGGTACAAGTATTTGGAGAAAGTTAGCTGCAGTCTCTGCTGTCATAAATATTTTTGTATGGTATTTGGAGGTCCTGTAAAGGGCAAGACTAAATTACAGAGTGAGGTGAAATGTGATAGCTAGAGCAGCGCTTGATCTTCAACGGCTGGGATCCAGTTTTCCAAGGTTACTCTTACCTTGAAAATATGATCCATTCAAACTATTCTGCTTGAGTTCAGGAGGTAAAATAGATAATAATTTAATAATTTTTATACATTCACACTTTATTAATGGAAATATTGTCACTGTAGTGGTTTAAAACAGTGCTCAAATGATGTGCCTGTCATTAGTTCAACTCCAGAAGAGTCCACTTAGTTTTACTGTGTTCTCTAGTCATAGACTTAACCCATATCCCAGAGACTCAAAGAACAGGCAATAATGTAGGAGGAAAATGCAAACTTCTCAATTTTGGGGAAGGGGCTAAATGCAGCTAAAATTATGTTCCCTTCAAGTAAAACACAAACTGGTAGATGGTATGTGTCCCATAAATGTTTGTTTAATGAACATAGAACACATATTAAACAATAGAAGAGTTCATCTATACATTGAGCACCCCTAATTTGCAGAGATACATTGCGACGTAATCACTGTTTCTTAATGTGTTAAAATTATGTTTTTTTAAGTACATTGTCTTTGGAACTCAGAATCTTGGGGTTGAGAAAAGGCATAGAGAAGAGATGAAAGAGATTAATTCTGCCTGTGAAGAACAAACAGGTAGCCTTCACAGAAGAGGTGATACCAGAGCTAACTCTTACAGGATTAGAAGTGAGTTGCTAGACAGAGAGAAGAGTGCAGAGGCATTCCAGACAGGAGAAAGAGTACATTCAAAGGCATGGAAGTTGTGAGAAAGCATGTCTCACGCAGGGCCTTATGAGTAATTCAAAGTTGCAAGTTCTAAAGAGAAAAGTTTAGAGTGAGAAGAACAGAGAATGCAAGGGAAAGGAGTTTAAAATTCTGTTATAAGGTAGAACCAGATTAATGACTTGAAGGAATAACAATAGATTTCATGATAGGGCTGGCATGATCATGTGCCTGTTTTTAAGAGAATCCTGGCAGCAAGTGGGAGATGGAATAGAAGAAACTGGAGGTAGGGGGAATCACAGAGAGGGTATCATCTATTGTTAAATAGATTCATTGCAGTGTATTCTATACAGTGCCCATCCTGACTTGCATACAGTATACTGTCAGAAATACATGAAAGATTAATGCATAAGACCAGCATTCAAACACGAACACCCTTTTTTCACATCACATCTCTTTCCAGAGTAGAACTCCTAGAACAGACAAATATCGGCAATTTCATTTCAGAATATGTTGTTTACTATTAATAAATGTACTAGAGGAAAGGAAACATCAAGCTGTAAGTGAACATCCCTAACACTAAAGTATAGAAAATTTGGAGGGAAAAGCCCTGCACAGTGGTCTGAGCTGTGATAGTATATAGAAGAATAACACAATTGGGGGACATATGTGCAAAAAGTTAATACTTTCAAAATCAGCCAGGCACATGGGCTCTTGCTTGTAATCTCAGCACTTTGGCAGGCTGAGGTGGCAGGATCATTTGAGATCAGTAGTTCGAGACAGCCTGGGCAACAAAGCAAGACTTTTATCTCTGCAACAAATTAAAAAAAAGGCAAAAAAGAAAATTATCTGGGTATGGTGGTGTGTGTCTGTAGTTCCAGCTACTTGGGAGACTGAGGCAGGAGGATCACTTGAGCCCAGGAGTTTGAGACTGAAATGAGCTATGACCATGCCACTGCACTTCATCCTGGATGACAGAGATGTCTCAAAAAAAAAAAAAAATTCAAAATCAATAAGATTAAAAGTTCTTTTTTTACTATGTACTTTAACACTAGATGATGGGTATATTGGGTACCTCAGTTGTCTACGTTTTCCCAATAAGGATGTTGACTTTCAGCATAATCAGAAAGATCCCAATGGACCCATGATATAAAACATGTTATGCATGAGTTTTCTGAATCTGTTATAGAAATGTACCTGGTACTAGCTTCACAAAATGATGAAGACCATAAATTTGATAGAGGGGGTGGCATTCCACTGGCATTCACAGGTGAAGACCTCCTTCTTGACTTGTCTCCGATGACAATTCTCTTTTGGATGGATTGTTTGATTGATAATTGATCTTCCCAGTGTTTTAAGTGGAAACATCCTCTCAAGCAAAAGATACTCCATTGATTGGAATAAAACAGCTTCAATATACGTGCCTTATGGAATGAACTCTGAGGATTGGACCAAAGTTTTTGAAGGGCTTTTAGTTTTATATGCCTTTAATTTCATATGATTGTTTTCTTTTAAATGATGTAGTGCCTCTTCCTGTCCAATAAGAGCTATTGACACATTTTAAATATTTTAATTTTTAATCTGAACAAAAATTGAGTTCATGCCTTGAATCTGGTAAGGACAAAAATACATAAACCCTGCTACCAAAAATTTTAATTACCAAGTAAATATCCTAGAAAAATGCCCACCTTAATTAGCATGTGTACATCAGTGAACAATTTACAGGTACATAAATATGAATCATTTGGAGCATAAATACATTATAGCACGGTCACATAATAAAATTAAAAAATGAATTATCTAGATCTATGTGAACTAGAACATGTGTATAAATCCCCAAAACAGAACTTTCAGTGAAAAAATGTAATTCACAAAATGTTATGTACAGAATGAAGTCCATTACAAGAATATAAAAAGCAAACACAAATGATATTGGA
Source organism: Eulemur rufifrons (assembly GCF_041146395.1). NCBI lineage: Eukaryota > Metazoa > Chordata > Mammalia > Primates > Lemuridae > Eulemur > Eulemur rufifrons. Next base: position 110,769,542 of record NC_090984.1, on the reverse strand, counting down.
GATGCCTACCTATGCAAACGTGAATTGGGAGGGCACACACATCTACTTGATGATAATGATTATCTCTTTTGAGGGAGAGACAAAATTGTGATAAAGAGAAATGTTTATCTATTAAAACAAAAATTTGAAAAAATATTGCAACATGATGCAATATTTTAAATATCTGTGATGGAGATATGTCAGTATAGTATTTTCTTATACTTTTTTCTATATTTTAAGTATTTTTAATAGCATGTTTGAATTCACACTAATGAATCACTAATAGCATTTCAACAGATGAAACATAAATTCTACTTATTAATTTTTAACATATTCAAATAGCCAAATTGAATGTTCTGTTATCAAAACCACCAGAGTAATATATATTTTAGCATATTTGGTCCCACACTTACAAAGTAATTGTTTCAGTGTTTACTGTTTCTCTCTCTGCATTTTATAGAAGGCCAGTGGGAATTCTAAGAGTCCAACTATATTCCCAGGGTAAATAAATACATATAAATGAAAGAAATAGTGGCAGGCATTTTTGGCTCTAGGGTCACAAATTTTAAATGCTAAATCGGTTCCTTACAAATTCGGACCAAAAAAAAAAAAAGTGAGTTAAAAAGCAGACAATTTGTAAACAAAACAGCTAACATTACAAATCCACAATACACAGACAATTCTATCATACATAGATGGATCCTGTTTTTATTTGTTTGTTTTGGCCACAAGAGGCAAAATCTAGCCTGAGCCACATCAGTCAACTTCTTTTTCCTGACAAGGTACAACAGTGGCAAACCATGCTGCTGCATGATAATTAAATAATCACTTTTTGTAATTAATCCAGTTTCTGATAAAGTTTAAATTGAATGACGTTTAAGTAGATAGACACAAGAATACTGCACAAGCTTACCTCTGCTAAAAAATAAGCTCACCAATAGTAAGGTTGACCCAAGTGGGAGAGATCCACAGACCTAAATAATTGCTTTTTGTTGGAGTTAATAAGAACCAAACATTTATTGATTTACTGATAATTAGATATTAGTAACTATTCCATGTGTAAGGAAGCATTGAGAACAGCCAAAATCATTTAGAAAGTCCATGATCTATATTTTATCAGAGCCATATCTGATGCAATGTTACAAATTATATGAAGTTCTGAAATAGAACAAGTTGTGGTTGAAAGAGCATGCCTTCCAGGTCCCTCCCTTTTTATTATCAACATAAAATTACCTTTTAAATTAAAATATCCAAACTAATAAATCCCCCCGAGCTAAATTATTAAATAAACATAAGTTTAGAAAAAAGAAAATGAAGCCAAGATCATAATCTAGAAACAAACACTTTAAATTCAGACAAATGAAAATCTATAGCCAGTAATTGAAATTATTGATGGGAATTAACCAAGTATCTTAGTTGCACAGATACAAGCATGGTAGCATGTGAAACAGCAATACTTTATATACAAGTACCTATATAAAAATAGCAACAACTTATGTGAATTTTAAAAATGCATTAAAACATAATTAAAAATATAAGTGCATACATATATCCATAGGCACATATGAATATACAGTCAAAAATCAGCAAAGAATATTGTGATTATCCAATTGTGATTTCAAAGAGAAATCAGCTCATTTAAGAAATTAAATAATTAAATTTGAAGACCTTAAAACCAAACACTTTAAAACAGCTATCAAAAAGGTCTTTATGTAAATTTAAAGTATCATAAAATAAGCATGTTATTAAATTGTATTAAAGTGAGCATATTTGAGAATATAAAAAAATATTATCTTATTTGAACTAGTCTTATGTATGGTCAATGGAAAAAAATCCTTTCACTGTGGTTAATAAAGGAAGAAGCAGGCTGTGGCTTACCCTGTGCCAATATTCATGTGGAAAAATAAACAAATACACTTTGGAAAAGAGGTGAGAAGTAACTTAAGTTTCTTGGCTACACTTTGATTAATAAACACACATTAAACTGCATAAATGCTTTCATTTTACATCATTAATTTTATAGTCCTGAAAACATGTCATATTATTTTATAGATTATGTAATTACTAGTATTGGATTGATAATGTTCACCCATAAATACTAGAACAACTAATTTAACTGAGTAGGGAAGGAGTGAGTACAAATATTTATATATATTGATATATCATATATATTTATATGCTACATATAAATGTAGAATAATAAAATATGTATTGAAAAATACAAGCACTGATTTACAACAACTAGAGTTGTGATAAAGCATTCTAAAATATAGTTTTACTTCATAGTCAGGAACTCTTTTCATTTCTTATAATTTTGCTCTTCATATTAACTTGTCCCTGATGTTTAAATAAATATTTTTTATACATTTCTTCCTCACACACTAAAACCAAAACTCATGGTGGAATTTCAGTTTAAAGGAAAATGTTTATATAAATGGAAAAGTTACAAAGTTTATAAAATAAGCATTGCGGTGGATGATTGGGAATGAAGCACTTGAGTCAAGATTCATAGAGAAAAAAATAAAGTTTATTCCTAAATTATTACAACACATGCTGCTTCTAGGATAAGGTGTCTCTGGCCCTGCCTTCTATTTGAAAGGGCAAAATAGTGTTAGTATTGCAAAGCTGCTGTTCAGATGCATAGAAGCAAAGAATATATCAAAACTTTTTCAAAATGTCAAATATGACTAAAATTGTAATAATCTTGGCAAAATGTCAGCACAAATGCAGTCAATAATATTTTCTAAAAAGGATCTCATTCTTTATATTTTGGATTTTTTTTTTTTTCTCTCTTGTTTTCAACTAAAGAAGTCAGTGTGTACGGTTCTCGAATGATGGCTGGCCCAAGTTACTAAACTAGTTCTAGTACCAACTCCAAGTTTATCATGTGGCTTCAAACTGGTTATGAATACAAAGTTACTTTGAGCTTGTCTCTTCTCATTCCTCAAGAAGAGATTCGGAAGTTTCTTTCTACGTTAAGTCTATAGACTTATCTTGTTGTGTGGATGGAATACTCTTCATAGTGTGGATCTTAGGAGCAATACCATGGTAATACACTAGAGGTTAGAACACATCAAAATATGTATTGTGTTTTCCACTTCAATAGATATATGTAATTCCACAACTCTCATGCATTATGCTCAATTCCACAGTATCATAGTTTTAGGAAAGAAAAGTGAATACATTTTCATTAAAATGGTTCTCATCTATATAAAATGAACTATGCTTTTAATGGAAACACTTACCTTCATTTCATCCGTCTCTTTGTAAAACAAATTCTGTTTAATGGAAAATGATTTAATATAGAACAAATAAAATAGTGCATGTGAAAATATTCATAAAAAATAAAAAGCACAATTCAAGTTACAATGATGGAATCATAATGTTACAATATCTTGGTCAATGTTTCCAAGGAATAATGATCAGGATTAATCTATCAGTGTCACCAGATTGTACACGATGCCAAAAACGTAAGGTTATTCTACATCTATTTATAAATATCCAGATGTTTGATGTTATTCAGGGACATTATTGATTTTTTAAAGAAAATAATCTGGATATGTTGGCAATATTTGGCAATCTTAGTCAAAGCTAAGCCTGTATTTTATCCGTTAATGTGGTTCAGATGTTTCCAAGTATTAACACATTCCCTGAATTACACTCACATAGTTAATGAAAATATTATGATCTCATAAATATAGCAAGTCAAACTAGCACCCTCTTCTCCTAGCTCCTTTTTTCAAATCAAGAGTGGTGAAGTACAACCAGTTGTTCTAACATGTATACGAATGTGGAAATGGTAGGGTCTGGTATCAGCCAATTCATGGCCTAGCATGCAGCACTTGGCTTAACGACACCCAGCCTGAATAGATTTCTTGATTTGAATCACTAGAGATAGCATGAAAAGTCCCTTTGTTGAGTCCTAGTTTTTCTTGGCTTTCAGTAGCACAGCGTGAGAGGGATAAAATTTGGCACTCTATATCTAAGCTGTCATTTGGAAATTTCAGATTTGGATTCTCTTCTCAGCATTTAGACTTCTTAATTCAAACCATATTATATTCCCTGAGCATTGATGCCTTATCGTCCTGCAGAGAAGGAAAAAGTTAACTCCCAAATCTCACCTGGTTCACTGTATCACCTGAAAACCCTTGTAGCTACTAATAGGGTTTTCAATAACAGCTTTATGGATATCCTCAAAGTGCCAATGAATCCTATTAACATTCTATGACTAAAAGTTTATTGGCCTCTTTTATTTAAAATGAATCAAAATCAATCACTAAAGTATTAATATTTAGATACATTGGCCTCTTTATGGACACTAAATTTCCCCAATGTGATATATTGTTCTTTATCAGAAAATCACTAGAATTTGTAAGACCATAGTTCTTTGTCCATTGTATTTCAAAGTATGTATCACTAACACATTTGCTAGTAACTTCTATTTAAAACATATTATATTAAAGCAACAATAACAAATAAACAACAAAAATACCCTCACAATTTTAGTCAAGAATATGTCTATAGTAAATTTTTCTTCTGCAAAAGACACCTTCTCTTACACTATCACAATTTCACAATGGTGTACAAGTATGCTCCCTCAACATTTTATTTTATCTTATTCTGAATAATATTACGTACAAATCATAATTACACAACTTGAAAAATTTTCTTACAATGAACAGCCCTAGGAATACAGTACTGATATCAAGAAAGAGAATACCTCAGCACTCTAGAAGTCCGTGCTATACCCTTATCTCCACTTCTAATATCATGCATTAATTTTAACTTCACTTGAATTTGACAGTAGGTAACATTTTGTAACTGGCTTCTTTGGCTCAACATTATGTTTGTATTATTTGTGCATGATTATGATCACAGTTTGTTCATTCTGATTACTGTAGAGGATTCCAGTACAAGAACATACCGTGATTGGCTGGATGTGGTGGCTCACGCTTGTAATCCTAGCACTCTGGGAGCCCGAGGCGGGAGCATTGTTTGAGCTCAGGAGTTAGAAACCAGCCTGGGCAAAAGCGAAAGCCTGTCTCTGCTAAAAATAGGAAAACTAGCTGGATGTCATGGCGCATGCCTGTAGTCCCAGCTACTCAGGAGGCTCAGTAGGCAGAGGCAGGAGGATCGCTTGAGCCCAGAGTTGGAGGTTGCAGTGAGCTATGATGACACCACAGCACTCTAGCCCTGGGCAACAGAGGGAGACTGTCTCAAAAATAAATAAATAAATAAATAAGCATTTCATTTTAAAATGAAAGCCTAGCCTATAGAAAATAATAATATTTTTAGAATATTGGTAAATATACCTCAAATCTCAGAAATTCACATATTTATATTATTGCCGACTATGAAAGCAAACTTTCTTTTTCTTTCCAATTAGGAAAATCAAATAGGTTCTCTAATCATTTTCCCTTAACTTTCTTGTATTATCTGGATTTCAGTAAGTCAGTCCTATATGATAGCTGTAGCTAGCCATCACATCTGTTTACCTCTCTGCTCTAGCATGTCCAAGGAAGGTTTGAGGATTTGAATGCTTTCTTTCTTTGACCACAAGCAGGGCTATTAACTGCAGAGAATCCTAGTTGCTGTTCCTAAAAAAAGAACAAAGGCAAACAAACAAAGAAAAAAACACATGCAAAGTAAGACAAAACAAGCAAAGCAAAATCCTAAAAGAGAAGAACAAAGTTGAATTATTGAGATAACCTATTGCTCTTTGGATGTTTCTTACTGTAAGACATTTTTGTCCTTCTTCCATTGATTTGAATTCAGGGGATCAGCCATATCTATCTTTCAAAAGCTATTTCACATTGCAATTACAGATGCCTAAAATATCATGAATGATATATGGAATTTTACATACATGTACTCATCCAATAAATGTTTAAGGGTGCCTGCCTTGTGATTGGTACTAATAACACAAGTGCAAAAAAATAAGACAAAAAAATCACTTCCCCTGTATAACTCATATTCTAGTGGGCATATGTATAATTGCAGTGGTGGCAGTTGAGCTATAACATAAATAAATAATGAAAATATATAGTATTTCCCCTAAGTGCATTTGAAGAAAATATACGAGGAAAGGTGTAGAGCATGGTAGAGAAGGTGTCCTACTTCATTTGGGCTGCTATAACAAAATACCATTGACTGGATGGCTTATAGACAACAGACATTTATTTCTCACAGTTCTGGGGCTGGAATTCCAATATTAAGGCACCTACAGATTTAGTGTCTGATGAGGGTTCATTTCTTCCTAGTTCACAGACAGCTGTCTTCTGTCTATGTCCTCACATGGCAGGAGTAGGAAGGGAACTCCCTTGGGCCTCTTTTTGCACTAATCACCTCAAAAAGGCCCCACCTGCAATACCATCAAATTGGGGGTTTAGTTTCAACATATGAATTTGAGGGGAGAGTGGACACAAAATTCAGTCTCTATAAGGACTGGTTTGTAATTTTAAATTATGGATGGCTTTCTATGAAGGGTGTGAAGAAGGTTAAAAAATAAACCATGAAGATACCCTGGGGAGAGCATTCCAGGAAGCTACAAGTGAAGTGTCTTTGATGTCAAAATATACCTTATGTAGTAAGAGGAAAGCAGTGTGCCTTGTGGCAAGAGGAGAGTAAGGGAACAATGTAGTCATGGAAGAATAAGTCAAAGCAGGAATGGGTAGCAAATTATGCGGTGACCCACAGGCCATTTTATGGTTCACTTTTATCCTGGGTTAGATGAAAAGCTACTGGAAACGTTGAACATGATCTGAATGAATTTTTTAAAGGGATGATGCCAGGTGTTGTTTTGAGGAAAGACTATAGGGGACCAAAGGTAAAACATAGGCTGAGGTTCAGACCAGAGGGAAATGAGGTGTTATCAAAATGCAGTGGATGGAAGTTTGCTTGGAGTGCGTTGCGTGCGGAGGAAGTAGTGAGCAGTGCTGTTCAAAATCTGGATATGTTCTGAAGGAAGAACCATGGTTTGCCAATGAACTGACTATAAAGTGAGAAAGAAATGGAAGAACTGAAGATCATTTGTTTTGAAGAAAAGGAAGAGTAGGATTGCCAAGACTAGATTTCAGGGGATTGACCCAGATTAGAAATAAAAGTTGGGGATTAGTGAGTGATAGAGCTATTAACAACCATGGGGAAGGGTGAATTAACCAAGTGTGTGAGTGACCATAGAGAAGAAAACTGAGAAGAAGGAGAAAGAGGAGGAGGAGGAGGAGGAGGAGGAGGAGGAGGAGTTGAAGGAGGAGGAAAGGCTTTTTCCCAATGAGGCTAAAATCTAAAGCTTATTGCAGTTAATATCTTCTCTTCCCTTGCTCCATTCAGTAATGTTTACCGAACTCAACTAAGTAGCAGGCACTGTGAAGAAACTGGATTTATAATAATAAATTAGTTATAATCCTTGCTTCAAAGCATTTTGAGTCTAGTATTGGAGGGAGACTAAAATAATCATAATAAAAATTACCTTAGATCATTACGTGAGGTTTGCTTAAAAGATAAAATTTACTGACATAGCTTATTGTTATACAAGTCCTTGTGGTATGCCAGTGTAAAACAGGATCTCAGAAATATAAATAAAATAATATTTTGTGATGATGCTAACAATGATCCTAACAGCAGTGATGATAGTAGTTAATCCTTACTTGGTGCAAGGGAGAGCAGCAACACTGGTGAGTCCAGGTGGGGAAATGAGGAGCTTGGAAATACTGAATTTGAAGCATTCATGAAACATACATGAGGGTGACAAGACATGAATGAACGAAAAGCCAGAATTCACCTGTCAGTGCTCAACCTACACATATGGTCTCCCAAGGAGCAGATTTAGAGCGAAACAACAATGGATCAATAAAACAATCATGGAGAAGACCCACCTTTAAGAATTGTATGAATTCAGAAAGGAATAGTCAGAAAAGGAGGGGGAAAGCAAGAGAGTTTTAATGACAGCCAAGTCATCAAAAAGAAGCAACAGAGAAACAGCTCATATGCCCAGTAAGATAAGGGCTGATTTATGAATCAAATTTGGCAATAAGGACATTATTGGCAATAACTGCCAAAACAATTTCAATAGAGTAGAGGCAGAAACTATAATGCAATGAACTAAAAGAGCAAATGAGAAGAAGAAACAGGGCACGTTAGTGTAGACTCAACTTCTAAAAGCTCATCTAAGCTGGGAAGGAGGGTTATGTAGCAGCAGTATAGTAACGGGAGGCATCTGTTGCGGCTGCTCTTTAGGTTTGAGAACATATGTAAGGCAAAGGAAAGAAATCATTAGCAAACCTAAAACAGAAAACATAGACGAGCAACAAGATGTGATGAGTAACTACTGAAGGTGAGAGAATAACTACCAGGAATATATCTCAACCTCTGGGGAAAAAGAGGATGCACTTAGAAATCTTGAAACTTGAGGGTGGTTGGAAATTAAAAAAGCACAAACTTACAGTGCCTTAAATTAATCTAAGTTGTGTGAAGACATTTTCTGAGAATAAGGAAGATAGAACCGGGTAGGAAATTAGCATTGACTGGTAATGCTTGATGTTGGAAATTACAGGAAGACTAATCCATGTCCAAGGGACAGGGGTTTTAAAGGATACTGAGGCAACTTTGGAGGCTGGAGATAACAAATTTACAATTGTTATTGATTTTTTTGTTTGTTTTTGTTTTGTCTTGGTTTTTACCCAGAAGTTTATATAACTAGAAAAGAAAGGACATAAAACTGAAAGATAAAGACTGACAGTGTCCTAATGAGACAATTGGACCCTTCAATTGAGTCAGGCTCAAATTCAGTGGAGGACCTATAGTGTGTCGTTTGGGGTCAGTAAACTTCTGGACTCTGTAGTTTAGAGTCAATAAATTAATTTTTGCTTGAACAGTTTAAGTCAGGTCCCTGTTCTTACAACAGAACATTTTCCTATTCCTGAAAGTGTCTCTAAGCTAAGTAGAAAATATGGAAGGATAAGAGGGAATGACAATAAGAAGAAAAAGGGATGAGTAATGTCTACAGAGGCTAAAAGCAGGTTTAGTAACAATAAAGCTGTGACAATGCTAGCATTTCAAGAGATTGTGTAAGAGATACAGTATTAGATCTGTTATGTGAAACAATTCTAAGAAATAATTCCCAGTTCTGGAGTGGGACATTGGCCTGGAGAAGTTCCAGAAATGGTGAAGTTAGAGTGTTGACTGGGTTGCTTTCACGTAGTATGGGCTCATCCAGAATACGACAATATTAAAAATTCAGTTACAGAGTCTCAGATATTAATTTAAATCTTGTCTCTAATACTAGATAGGTTATTTAATTTAGCTGAAATTTAATTTCCTAATACTTAACATGAGTATAAATATAATGCTCACTTCATAAATTCTATAGGGATTAACTGAATCTATCTAAATACAATCCATATCATGGATACCTTTCAGTTTATGATTAAATATTTTAAAATATCAGCTCATAGAAGACATAGTGAGGTAACTCTGTTTATTGGATATGGAAGAATCCATTAAAATTCTCTTCAGAAGTTGGTAATAACAGCAATATTAATAGAATCAAAATAACAATGGGAATAAAAATGACTTCTATATCTAAGGCCTGAGTATTTAGTGGTATCCTTTAGAATGATAGAATATATCAATTAATTAATTCATTTATTTATTTCTTCATTATGACATGTTAATTTAGAGTGCACAAAATTCCAGGCACTGTCCTGAAACTTCTTAGCGAGGTCTATAAAGAAGTTAAGTCATATAAGCCACATAGTGTAGTTGAAGAAAATAAGAAAAACAGAGAGATACAGACACAGCCTTGGAGAAAACTGACATTTCAGACTTTGCAAATGATGAAGTTCTTTATATTTTGGCAAAGAATTTATTGCTGATAGAACAAAATGTATTCATTCATTCATTCAGCAAATATATTTTAACATTTTGGCAGCAAAGGATAGCACAAAGCACTTGAAATACAAAAGTAAATAGTGCAAAGTAAGATGGCAGGAAATCCATGCATCCTTTGTGTTGTCTGGGGTCCAAAGTACTAAGCCCTTCCGCTACTGTGGTCGGCTGGCTCATGTTCTCCAGCAGAAAGCCCCTTGGTGTGTACAAAGTTAGAGTACTTATGTCCTTACCATAGGTTTAGTTTATAGCTAGGTCAAAGTCTGATTTCTCCTTAAGGAATCTGGTTGTAAAATATTCAGGTAACAAATTAGCAGTTCAAAAATGCAAAGCAGTGTTTGTTACTTATTTCTACAAATTTTCAAGTGATTAAACTCTTCTACTAGTATTTAGTTTAGAAGCAGTCACAGAAAATTCTTGGATCAATTTCTTCTATGGACATTCTTTTTCCTCCTCTTTTTCTCTAGCTGGTTGTTTTTGCTGCTGAATATTATCACATTAAGGACAGGAAAATTGAAGAATTAGAAAATGTATGGTGCTTTTTTAAAAATTTATAACTGTGGTGCTTTGTTTTGTTATGATTATTTTATAAACTGTCCTTATTTTTCTTTAATGGAGACAGAAAATTATTTTGGCATCCCCAGAAAACTTACAGAATCTAACCTAAATATTTTAAAATTTAAAATATCTGGTATGGAACAAAATAAATGATAAACATAGTTGTTAGATAATTTAAAAATCATTCTATGAAACCATTCTTTCTGGAGAAGTATTGACAAATTGTTGAGCTTTATATGTGTGGCACTCTCTCTGTAAGCTTTAAAGTTGCTTTCCAGGCTTTTCTTCCACTTACATGAAATGACTCCAAAATTCTTAACTCCAGTCTATAAAATTCTCTTACTGAACTTCAAGCTTATGATTGTAATAAACTGTTGATCATCTCTCTCTGGAGGCCATATAAATCACACTATCAAAAACTGTAGTAATTTTAAAAAATACATAGAGTTGTAATTGTCCAAACTAAAGCTTTTCCTTCTCCTGACTGGGTTAACAAATTCGCCACCTACCAAGTCACTCTCTCTAGAAACTTGGATGAATGAGGGATGGCTTGATTTTGTTTCTCTCTCTTTCTATCTTTCTCCACGCGCCATTCACTAAACTAGATATTACTTCCTATACTTTTATTAAGATTGGTTCTTTCTTCTTCAAATGTAGTCTAAGTGAAGTCATAATTATCTGTATTCTAGTGTCTTCAAACAACCTTCTGAGGCCCCATGCCTTGGGTTTCTCTAACCTATAATCTATTTGTCCCACTGCCACTAAAAATATTTTGTGAGAACATAGGTTTTATGAAGGTTCTTGCTAAAAAACCTGGATGATACCCATTTGCCATAGAAAAAAACAAATTTGTATTATCAGTTGCATTAATTGATTAACTTATTTATTTATTGTGTAGCTGATACTGGACACAAGTTTGGAAGGATGGGAAGGCAGGATGGGAGGTTAGTAGTGAAGGTGTGAAAATATGCATGCAAGTAAAGCTTTAGAGTACGAGGGGCGTTGTAAGGCTTTTTTTCCTCATCTCAGAACAGCCATAGTAGGAGTAGAAAAAAGATGATGGGGGACTCAGAGAAGTAACATGTATATGGGAAATAGTAAGGTACCAATAAGCCAAGAATGGTGATTTTTTTTTTTTCTTTTTCTTATTTTTTTTTTTTTTTTTTTTTTTGAGACAGAGTCTCACTCTGTTGCCCGGGCTAGAGTGAGTGCTGTGGCTTCAGCCTAGCTCACAGCAACCTCAAACTCCTGGGCTCAAGCGATCCTCCTGCCTCAGCCTCCCGAGTAGCTGGGACTACAGGCATGCACCACCATGCCCGGCTAATTTTTTGTATATATATATATTTTAGTTGTCCATATAATTTCTTTCTATTTTTAGTAGAGACAGGGTCTCACTCTTGCTCAGGCTGGTCTCGAACTCCTGACCTCGAGCGATCCACCTGCCTCGGCCTCCCAGAGTGCTAGAATTACAGGCGTGAGCCACCACGCCCGGCCCAAGAATGGTGATTGAGAGAGGAATGAGGTGACCCAAAGGCCAGCTCACATCATCAAAGCTGAAAACAGAACTGCAAGAGTGAAAGCTCCCAGAGAGAGCAGGGCCATTGCCTAGAGAGAACAAATTGAATGATTCTAAGAACATGTGAGTCCTCATGAAACCTTGCCAAAATTAGACAGGCATTGGCAGAGAGAGCAGACAACAGAATGGGAGGCTGGTGGAGATTTGGGTCATGGATAGCCTGTGTTATATTTTTAACTGTTACGGGTATCTCTTTAATGATCATCTTCCAGCCTGCTGAGGCCAGAGATATTTAGAGTTTGCAATGGGGAGTGGATGTAAATATTCATTACTGTACATCTGTATCCAAAAAAAGAGCCAATGCAAGAGTTACAGAAAGTTAAACTTCATACTGGTGGGGATGATACATTTCCTACGATCATGACAGATTTCAAATAAATATATCTTAATTATCTATTGACAAATCTATTTGGTAATACTAGCAATCATAATGAAAAGTTTCAAAACAAAAATCATCAAACGTCAGCTTTACGAAAATGAGAATTCAGTGTAATATTGTTTTAGTTTAAACCTGACAATTTCACCTCAATTCTTTCAACTTTCCTTATTTACCTCCTACAATGGATGAGTAACTAATTAAATGTTATGAGTAAGTAACTAACCAAATGCAACTGCAATTCTCCATTTGACTGCAGTAAACATGAAAGCCTAATTAACACATTATAATTTATTCAAAAAGAGTGACACTCCCAAAGTCCCATTCTCCCTCAAAATGAGACACAAAGTCTCATTCTCTCTCTCCTTTCTAGCCTGCTCATGTTCTCTAGCAGAAAGGCCTTTGTCCTGTGTGCAAAGAGATTACTTTGTTCCTACACCAGAAACCAGAGGTATAGATGCAATCGTTAATGCTGAAAAATGCCTGTTTTTATATATTTGCTGACCATTTGTCTACCTTCTTTTAAAAAATTTCTGTTCATTCCCTCCTTCTTGATGTTATGTTTCAGTACAATAGGTGCCAATTTTTCTTTGTACTTTTGGTAGAATTCAGCTGTAAATGTGCCTGGTCTGCAGATTTTCTTTGTTGGGAAATTTTTTATTACTATTTCAATCCCCCTACTAGTTATGAGTCTGTTCAAGATTTCTGTTTCTTCCTGACTGAGGCTTGGGATCATGTGTGTTTCCAAGAATTTATCCATTTCCTCTATGTTTTCTAGTTTTTGTGTATAGAGGTTTTCATAGTATTTATGGATGATATTTTGTATTTCTGTGGTATCAGTTATAATGTCTCCTTTTTCATTTCTTATTGAGTTTGAGTTCTTTCTTTTCTATTTCTGGTTAATCTCACTAGTGTTCTATCAACTTTGTTTATCATTTCAAAGAACCAATGTTTCATCAGAGAACCACAAATTAAATCTACATGAGATACCACCTTACCCCTGTCAGAAGACTGTTATTAAAAAGTAAAAAAAAAGATACTGGCATATATGCAGAGTGAAAGGAATGCTTATACACTGTTGGTGGGACTGCAAACTAGTACAACTTCCATGGAAAACATTATGGAGATCCCTTAAGGAAATAAATGTACATTTACCATTTGATCCAGCAATTCCACTGCTGGGTACCTTCCCAAAGGAAAAGAAGTCATTTTATCAAAAAGATACCTGTACTCAAATTGTTCATCACAGCACAATTCAGGATTTTAAAGATGTGGAATCAACCTAGGTGGCCACAAATTTATGAGTGGATAAAGCAAATGTGATATATGTACATATACACACCATGGAGTACTACTCAGCTTTAAAAGGAATAAATTCCATCTTTTGCAGCCATTTGGATGGAACTGGAGAACATTATCCTAAGTGAAGTATCTCAAGAATAGAAAAACAAACACCACATGTACTCTAATAATTGGGAGCTAAATTATGCGCATGCTCGGGCACATAGAGATGTAAAGGACACTGGAAACCAACAGGCTAGGAGGGTGGGAGGAGGTGAGGGCTAAAAACTTACTTATTGGATACGATGAACACCAAGTGACATTTCTAGGTAACAGAACATTAGATAATTCATAAAGACACTGATACAACTAATTAGTTGTATCAACTAGTTGCTGATATAACTAATAAATTTATTCAGGTATATAGAATATATATGGTTGAATAGATTAGAGAACTAATAAGACAACTAAGACTTGTAAGGACAAATTTTCAAGGATTAGCTAATCTCTATTTTATAAAAATATTTCCATAGAATTGAAAGAGAAGAACCCCTTTTTAAATCTCTGTGAGCTTAGCATTTCCTTGATATCAATATCAATACAAGGACAATATAAAAATCCTAAAATATTAATTAATAGCAAATAAAATTCAGTAATGTTAATAAAACACTGACTGAATAAAAACTCATTGCTACCAATGCATAAAAGCATTCTATGAAATACAAGAGGCATTTGTAGTTTGTAAAATTGCAATACAAGGAAATATTTTAACATGATAAAGAGTATCTACAAAATAATATGGAAAATATCATATAACTGGTAAAATATTAGCATTAGAGTCAGAAAAAGTCAGTATTTTACAACATTAACATTATGCTTGAAGTTCTAGCCAGTGAAGTATGAAAGAAAAAGAAGTAAGCAATATTAGGATTAAATAGGAAGAAACAGTCTTGTTCTTTTTAGAAGATTATTAATATTGAAAATCCACTAGCTTCTATAGACAAGATATGATAACTAATAATATAGTAGAGCAAGGTTGTTAGTTAAAACATCAATATATTCAAACAAATTGAATAAAATGATTGGAAAATGGGATTTAAAATAGGCTCTTTTCACAATGAGAAAATATATGTAGATCAACTAATAATAAATCTAACAAAAAACATCCTAGTCTCTGAAAATAATGATAGTTTAATAAAACTAAATCAATGGAAATCATTGTGTTTATGGATGGCAATAATCAGTATTATAAAGATAACAGTTTTGCTTGAATCAACATATAAATTTAATTGCAATTCCAATTAATAGTCCAACTGGGGTTTTTTTATTGTTCTTGAGCTGATTCTAAAATCTAAGTAGAACAATAAAAAAGCTAAGGCTACTAAAGAACATTTAAAACAATATGAATGTAGCACTTATTCTACCAGATTTTAAGGTTTATTATAATGTGTGATAGTTAAAACAATATGATATTGGTTTAAGATAGACAGTGAAACAAAATAGAGAATCCACAAATAGAATCATGCATATATCAAATATTAGTGTATGAGCAGGTGGCCTAAAAGTACTAAGAAAAGAATGGATAGATTATTAATGGCATATGGAAAATTGTTTATCCATAGAGTAAAATGTAAATTTTTACTCATGTCATAAAAGTAAACATCAAATCAATTAAAGCTATACATCTGAAAAGCAAAATTTTAAAATTTCTGAGGATAATGTAAGAGAGTATGTTTATGACATAAAGGTAGAGGGAAAGATTTCTCAAATAAAACACATAGAGCACAAACCATATTAACAAATGATTGCTGTGTTGCAACACATTAAAATTGCCAAGGTCTTTACAGCAATAAATAATACGCCCAACCTTAAAAAACAAGCTGTAGACTCAAAAAGAATATTTAAAAGGTACAAGGGTTCAAAGAATTATTATATAACACATATGAAGTAAGAAGATAAATAAATAAATAAAACTATTTAAAGGATATAAATAAACACAATATAGAAATGAAAACCCTGAAGGCAATTAGCTATGTAAAAATATGCTCAATTTTTTTAACATCAGATAAATTCAAATTAATACAACACTGTACTAAATAAATTTGTAGAAAAAGAAAATATTCTTGAAATAGGAAGTAAAAATATATTGGTATAATATATAATAGAGAACAACTTTTACTATTTATTTATTATTTCAGCATATTATGGGCATATAAATGTTTAGGTTACATATATTGCCTTTTAATATCTAGTAATATTGAAAAGGCTCACAACCCACTAACTTCCACACACAAAAAATGGAGTGTGGGGAGCAAAATTTCTATATTTTCTATATCTGCATAGTAGGTACATAGGTTTTCTCTATGGTTGAAATTTTTATAATGATATATTTGAAAAAGTCAACTTTTAAAATTCATGTACCATCACACTGAGGAAACATAACAGTCTCTTAACTGAATGAGTTGTAGTAACAGAGGAAGAGGGTAGCTAAAGTCTCCTGACTGGAGAGCATTTCTACTAGAAATCCTGTTCTCTGAATCCTAATTCCTCTTTGGAGAAGCACCAAGATGCTCTTGGAAACCACTCAAAACAACTCCAGGCTTACTGAGCACTCTTTTTAAAGTGTTAGATATAGGTATGTTATTAATGTTTGCCAATCATTTATTGCTTAATGTTTGTTCAAACGTTTTACCACCTGTCTACTTATCTATTATTTACAATCCTATGAACAGTACCCTCTCATGGTATGAAAATAGCTCTATTGCTAAGGCAAGCGGAGTATAATAGGGACGATTATCTTGTATTTTCAGTAGTAATTGATATTAAAGATAGGACCTGGAAAGCCCAGAGTCTTTGCTAGTCTTCTCCTAAATTTCAATTTGTGGCAATGCATTTAACAAGAAAAATACTAGTGACAGATTTCTCACCACTACCATGAAATGTTTGGAAATTTTATCAACAGGATATGTATATTAATCTATTTTCCTTTTCATTCCTTAATCTAAATATCAGGTTATTTTTAAGGTGACCAGTAATTATAGACCAAGTTTGCCAGGACAATTGTGGTTTATTTCCATTGGCCTGGGATATCATTTAGTATTTTTTTCTGGAATTATTCTATATTTTAAATAAAATATTATTATCCTATTGTTTTTTATCACTGTTGCATTCCAATAAATGAGTTTTATAGTATTTTCAGTTTTTCACATGCCCTTCTCCATGAACGTGTGAAAAGCAAAGACATTAAAGAGAATTCTCACTACAGACATTTAAATTTAACAGATGATCAGTAATAATGCAACTTTCTTTTCTCCACCCTTTCCCATGCAAAGTACTAATAATTTTTAACTGATGGTATGCATAATGCTTGAGTTAAAAAAAAAAAAAAAGAACAGTACTGTCAGAAACCAGCAGCCAGAAAGAACGAACGTTTCTGGTCTCTTAGAGACATTTCTTCACCCTGGCTGGTCACTTGTACCAGCCACTTGTATATCATTGTCCATGTTGAAGCCTGCAGTATGCGCAAGTTTGATTGGTCTCCATTTGGGTGAGTGGTAAATACAGACAGTTACCGGTTTGGTTGCTCTGAGATCTGTGTGGAAAAGTGTTGTGTGCGTGTGTGTGTGTGTGTGTGTGTGTGTGTTTTGTCATTTCTTACATAGCATCAATCTACAGCTATTTTATATTTCATTGTGCAGCAACATATTTTATCTTTGAAGAAACTTTTGGCAGTAATATTTTCAGGACAACACAAATGAATAGTCAAGAAAAACTTAGGCACTGAATTTGTTTTTTCTAGAAAGTTGATGAATGTGTATTTTGTGAACGTGTCTGCCAAACTCTCCCATGCTCCATGAGGGTTAGGGTGAGATTTATTACCACTTGAACTCTAGACTATTCACAGTTTTATCTACTTTAAAAGTTAGCAGTTGTTTATAAGAGCCAACCTCCAAGGAGGCCCTTAGGATCTCTGACTCCCAGAATTCTGACCCGTGTATGGTTCTTTCCATGCAAGTGTTGGTCAGTGTGGTAAATAGCAAATGATGGTATGTCACATTCAACATTAGGTTGGAAAAGACTGTAATTGTCATCTTGAGCACTTTCTCTCTCTCTCTCTCTCTCTCTCTCTCTCTCTCCTTTCTCTGAGGAAAAATAGCTGCTATGGGAGACCCATATTGAAAGACACTGAAGCCTCAGGCTAACAGTCAGACATGAACTGAGGCCTGCCTGGAAGTGAGCTTGGAAGCAAGTTCTCCAGCCCAAAGTGGGTCTTGAAATGAACTGTATTCACTGCCTTGTGAGAGACCCTGAGATAGGGCCACCCGGTTAAGTTGTTTTCATGGTTCTAACCCTCAGAAACTCAGATGTTTTACTTAAAGTTGGTGGTAATTTGTTATGCAGCAATGACTGAGTTGTTTTGCTTAAATTTGGGCATAATTTGTTATGCAGCGATAGATAACTGATACTCTATTTAAAGAAGACTACACACAAACACAACATTTAACGCATACAGGTAGAGAAATTGCATTTGCATACCCTTCTGTGAGCTTGACATTTCAGTTAGATCAAGTGACTGGCCTTCTAAATTAATTTCTCTTATTTTCAAGGTTTTCTGTATTCACAATACATAAGAAGATGAAGCAATATTTGTTAATGTGTTGAATCATTATCAGAAGAACTTTGCAAACACTTTAATATTCCAGTTTTATGTCACTATTTGAGATGACTTAAATAGAAAATCAGTTAATTTTAATAATGGCTCAATCTTTAAATTCTCTTTATGGATTCTTTTTAAATATATGTTTTTAATGACAAAACATCTAACAGTGGTGTGTGAATGCTATTGTAATTCAGTTATAAAGTTCAACATTAGATAAAATTAATTGGTTTTGAGGTGATGATATGCATATTAAACTCAGTTTAAAGTTCAAAAATCAGAAAATATTTGGCTTGATAATAATGAAATGTGTGGAAATTAAGAAATTTTTGGAGCATAAATGTACTTAATAATTGGATCTCATGCAGACATAATGTATAACTGTGTCCAGAGAAGCTGTGATGTTCTAAAACTTAAAACTGTAGTTGTCCAAAATTACAAAATATTACATATATGCAAATTTAGGATAATTGAGCTATAAAATTTTTGTGATAAAGATGATACTGAATGCCAAGAACTACTACAGGCTGCATATGTCTGTTTTCTTTTCTTTTTGTCTTTAGAATGGAACCTAGAAGAACTTTTTGTTGTAACCTCTATATTTGGCCAAAACTGAAAAAAGTCCTGCGTACAGACAACTTATTTGATAAGTTTTGTCTTGTAAAAATAATTTTTGACTTAATAATCTCTGAATGGGAGCGAAATGAGATTTTTTCAAAACTCATTTTGTAAAAAACATGGGCTGAAATATTTATATATTTTAATAAAAACTTGGAATGGAGAATATCCTCCATTTGCCCTGAGATTACTGGACATATTATCACACATTAAAAGAATATTTTCTGAATTACAAATTATTATGGTACACAGAAAAGAATCAATTGACATTTTTTAACACTGCAAATTCATTGACCATAAAATGCAACTTTGACGAAAACCGTAGGCAATTTTATAAATATATTAAAATAATAATATTATGTTAACATATATTAGAAAAAATACCATTGACATGTTAGAGTAGCTAAAAACTAAGATACAGCTATGAAACTGTTTAAAATATAGAAATAAGAACTGAGAGGAGAGTGCATATTTTTAAATGTTGAAAAAGTCAATATAAAGTTGTTTCTGGTTTTGCTTTAAAATGCATATACATGTTATTTTTATATTTATATTTCAGAAATTAAAATTTAAATAAAACTATTTTACAAGTTTACCAATACAGTAAAACAATTTTTGGCTAATAAATATTCAAAAATTATTTGATTTTAAATATTTTAGTGCTCCCTTTTATATGAAAACTTCCCTGCTTTACAGGAAAAAAATAAATGATTGTCTTAGTTATTTTAGAAATATTTCACAGATGAGCATGTAGGTCAATTCTATTGATCAAAGATAAATACCTCTCCATTGAAAGATAATTGGGAATAAATAAAGGGTGTTAAAATAAGGTACATATCTCTTATTTTGAAATATTATCTATTTCTATAAAATGTGATTTAAGTTCTATTGAAGAAAATATTTTGTAATGACCTAAATAATTTGTGTATAGAAACTGGTCAAAACTTGAATTGAAATTAGTTTTGGTGTAAATGTAGCCACTATATTAAGCTGAGGTAATAGCTTTGTTTTTTTTCCATTGCATGGGTAGAGGTAAATACTTATCTTATCTTTCACTCCTGCTTTATAAGCAATCTCCTTACTTCTCAAACAAATTCACATACAATTGTGTTTTTGAAAGTACTGTGGATTTGTAAAGGTACAATGATTTAAGCAATCTGTAGGAAGTGTAAAATCCTGAGATAATTCAGGAGAAGGAAATAAATGAAATATAGAGAAAGAGAAAAGAGATCATTAGAAATCTGGGACTTCATTGTTTGCCCTTCCAGGGAATTTTTGTCTTGAGAGTAACATACGGACACCTTAGATAATATTTCAAAATATGAATCTTTCCAGAATCACTGAGTTTCTTGGGTTATCTGCATATCCAGAAAAAGGACAAAAAACTGAAATCCACAGGCAATTTATAATGGGTCCAGAAAGAAAGGCTTGCTTTTGTTCATTAGTTACTGACATTTCTTTCTCAACTGATGAAATGTAGTATCACTATTGCCTAGGATTATCCTTTGTTTGGTAATGAAAGACCTACAGCTGGGAGCCTACATTTTTTTCCCCCAAACATCCTCTTCTCCTTCTTCCTCAACAAATTCCAGGTTTTGAAATTATTGATTAAAATTTGACAAGGGAATAATTACAATGATTTCAACTATACATTTCAATGTGCCATCCTCTATTTTGAGGTCTTAGAGAAGGCTCATATTAGGATAATATAGCTTGTGGCTAATACAAAGTGCATTGGTACCAATTTTCTTAATTATGAAAATAAGCTGTTGCAGACAAAATAATGTCATTTCTTCTCAAACCTCAACATACTGAAGGAAAATGGTAGAAAGAATATATGAGAGAGAGATTTTCTTTGTATCTAGTGAAATGGATTTCAAAGGTATAACAAAAGGCAAGGTCTTCTCAGAGCTTACTGAGAAAGATTTCACCTGTACCTGTCTAGCCTGGCCTTTCTGCTCTTTCCACATCAAACCCAGTGCAGCCAATCACAGCTTTGTCAGTGGGGAAGGAGGAATAAAAGAGCAGAGTGAGAAATAGCAGAAAATATGATCCTAAGAGTCTCCTGCACTGCAGAATTCTGAGTTAGACTTGACAGTTGGAGTCACATGATTTCTAGCCTGTACAGTTAGAGTGAACAATCATACCAGTTTGCTTTGGGACTTTCCTGATTTTAGCACTGAAAGTCCCACATCCTGGGAAACCCTGAAGTCCTGGGCAAACCTGGACTGTTGGCCACCTACCTGCACTGGACATTTTGTTACATGAAATATATAGGGGAAACCATGAGAACAAGGATTTTAACCAAACGGGTGAGAATGTGGAGGGTCTATGTGGTCAAAGAATGAATAAAAAGAATGAGGTCAAAGATGAAGTCATAAGAACAATAAATTTGCTTTCTGCTACACCAGCTCATTCAGTAAACAACTTCCATTTGTCTTATATATCTGTTTGCCAGAAGTCAGTCAGTTACCAACCATGCTCGGAAGAGTGTGAAGAAAATTTAAAACAAAAAGAAATTTTGATCTCATTATATAGATCCTGCTTATTTATATTTATTTTATATATATAAATGCATATAAACAATCGTGGCACTTTTCTGTGTCATTTTCCCTATGCTTTTGCCTAAAGTAACACAAGGTTGTGATGTAAATATTTTAACCACTATGATAGTGCAAAGAATATTTATTCTGCTTAATTTGGTGCCAGAGCATCAATATCAGGACTCTGCTTTAAAGTAAAATAAATTTAACATTTCATGGGAAGAGAATAGTTTTCTAAACACAAGATTTAGTTAGAGGTTACATAATTAGTAGCCCTATGGAAATTAGTGCTTATATGCTTCTATACCATTTCTGCATTTTACTACAATTCTAGGACAAATAATAATCAATAAAATCAATTCCATGTACATATTCTGTTTTATATCCAAAACATGCCTAGTAAAGGAAGGGCTTGATTTTCCCAAGAGCTTTGTACATGATGAAGTAAACTTAGATGTTGCAGTATCACATCAGGTATTAATCACAATATTAATTGTACAAGGATAGATACATCTCAGCAGATTTGGGACATGAAAGAAATCATGTGCTTACATTTTCCACATCACATAATTTTAAAAAAATTTTATAAGTCATTTGAAGTGAGTAGTTATGTTTTCTTTTTAAATTTTTATCATTTTAAAGGTATTAATATTAAAATAACAAAATAAAGAATATTCAGGCATAGTTGTCTCAATTATTAAAAAAGTACCAAAATATCTTCTTAGATATAATATCTTACTTTTCAAACTAAAGATTACTTCTACCTGCCCTGTTATTTTAATAATTGTGACTTTATATCAATCTCATCTCTTCATAACTATAGTCTTTTACATGGATACATCAGTAATCCCAGTAGTAATTTGTTCATGGAGAACAGCATCTTTTACATTAATCAAGCAACAACAAAAGAAACTCGTAAATACCACATCTTCCCTATTTTTCTTTTTGATAATCTAGAAAACAGAGCTGCAAGGAAATATTTGGTGGTGCCTTCCTGCTGTGCAATTTTGAGTCCCTTTTAATAGACTCTAAAATATCACTGAAGCAGCCCGTACAGGAGATTGAAACCTATTAAGGCAGGAAACGCTTCATTTTCCACAGGCCTCTTGTTGAGGAGAGGTCATTAAAAAGAGAGAGAGAGAGAGACAGAGAGACAGAGAGAGAAAAGAAACAGTACTTTCTGTAATGTAGTTAACATTTGACATTAAGTGAAAAATATCCATTCCTTTCCTATCCGAAGCATAGCAGTCCTTACAAACAATAACATACTATCTACAAAATATCCTTAAGAAAACTTGCCTGAAGTTCTCCATTAATCCCCTTTGGGTGGGACAACTTTAAGGGGAACTTAAGTTTACCCCAGACCCCAGGGGATACAGAATTTGTCTGGAAATCTCATGAAGTCTGGATCCCTTGTGAGAATTTTCAGCACTTCAGCCTCCAGGCTCAGCTGGAAACCCCATAAGAAGGTCTTTCATGTGGTATTTCAACATTTCTCACTCCAACCTCTGAAAGAAATGGAAAGAACCTTGTCTGTGTTTATTATGGCCCTGGAAGGGAGGTTGAATTTCAAGGCTGTTCTTCCAGGAGGGCGAAAGGCCAGACTGGGAGTGAAAAGAAATAACAAAAGTTATTCTCATCCCACTTCAGTTCTTCAGTCTGATCTCTTCATTCCTAATGGGAATCCATGGTGTCAGCGACATGGCACTCCTGCAAGTGATTGCTTTTCCATGATTATTTTCTTCACGTTTACACACATGTCTGCTTGGTGTGCAACAACAGATATCAGGAGACATAGAACAAAACCAAGAGGAGTTCTTGTTTATAAGCAGATCACATCCATATGTAAATTTACTGTACTCAAGTGGATTTTCAAAATCACATTGTCATTTCAGTACATAAATGTAACTAAGTATTATATTATTATGCTTTGAGACATCATAATACCTGCTAGCTCTCATTCTTATTTTCAAGTTAGATCTTTAAGTTCTTAACTTGGCATATGCTTGAAGCTTAAAGTAATTTTATCTGTATTATCTTGTGTGATTCACACTATTCTAAGAGATAGAGATATAGTGTTACCACAATTTTACAAATGAGGACAATATTGCTTGTTGCAATCAAGTAACTTGCCCAAGAAAAAATAGTTTACTGAGAATAAGAGCCAGGATTGGAAATAGGTAATCAGACTTTATGTAAATGGAAATATTTCCTGAGGATCTATTAGATTCAAAATGTATATTGTATTATTTACACAGAATTAAAAGTCCAGACACTTTCCCTCAAGATACTTACTGCAGAGTTGAAGCAATAGGACATATGCACATTTATGATGACAAACAATGCAAGTCAATGGTAAATTAGTGACCAAATAATAGTCGTGATTATTCTGAAAAGGAAGAAATCCAATCCCCTGAGGCAGTGAGATAAGACTTCACAGTGACCATTATTTTGATACATTTTCCACCCGGCAATATAATCTCTTCTACACTTGCTTATAGGACATAGGGAGATGCTGAGAAAGGAAGAATACAGTATCAAACATTTTGACCACTTACTATGTAGCAAAGATTTTTTTTATGAATTTTTTTTAGGCAAATCCAAACAATAATTCGGTAGTGAAAGAATGATGTTACCCTTGTTTTGCAGACAAAGACTATGTATTGGGTATGCTACTACCCTCTTTAAGCATGGAAGACATTAGTCACCTGCCCAATGAACAGACAGGAAGTGAAGCTTCAGACCCGGGATTGAGCCCTGACTGACTCCATAGCTGAGCATCTTAGCTACAGCACACACCACCAGGTATGCAGAGAACAAAACAGAGAGATTATGAATTAGCCTTTTAAGTGTAGGTCAGTAATGTTCAAAGACTTTCCACTGAGTCTCTAGTTCTCAATGAAAATACATCTTCATAAACATCAGCAAGCATGTTATCCTTCAAAGCTACTAGGATAGAACAGAGACTATCCAGGGAAAATAGTCTTTTTATTATAAAGATAATAATTCTTGTGAAGCAATAAATTTAATCTGGATCTATTTAATTTTTTATATTAACTGTTAATGATTGAATATACTTTTATCTTGTACATACAAACCTTAACTGTTTTTAACAATTCTATAAATGGAACCAAGTGACTTGTCTTAATCATTTGCCCTTTTTATGTGTTCTGTATTTTTCTAAGGGGAAAATAGAAATATTTTCCCTAAATTTCTCTTCATAATTCTTTGGATGCCAGAGAAAAATTACTATTTCAATAAGAAAGAAAAATTTGGGAACTGAGAGATCTCTAGTTCTGGCCCTGCTTATTTCTTATATTACCTTGGCTCTATTTTCTAAATGATTTCCCTCATTTGTAAAATGGAAGTAATATTAGGTCATGCTTCCTGAGACATGAGATAAGGGAGAATAAAATTCTCCATTTCTGCCTTAAAGGAATATTATAAAGTAAGTCATGGTATCTACAATTCTTTTCTTATTGAGATCTAATCTGCCAAAAATAGAATGAAAACTATGCAAGGCTTGTGATGAAAAAGTAAAGCAAGAGTTTAGGTCTACACCACAGGCACTGATGCTGAGGCCAATCTTATCATTGGCTGTTCAATCTCTGTCCACATTTCTAGAATTATCATTACATTCCGAAGCTGTGATGAATTCACTTTGGCACCATAAAGATTATCTAATGTTTGACTGACAGAATTCCTTACTTTTCAGTTGGTTTCAGTGGTTTTGGATGTATGCAGATGCAACTATATCATCACAACATCCTTTGCCAGAGGCATTAAAATCAGAATATATGTGGATATCAAAACTGATTTAACACTTAAATTCCTCTTGAGCACACTCTAATGCTTTTCCAAGATCTTTAACATTATACCTGGAGTCACTTGATTTTTTAGATGAGAAAAGAAATCCAGGAGTATGAAGCCATTTTGAAAACTTTCCATATTTTTAAACAGGAAGTTACAAGTGCATGACAAGTAATTCTGAATAAATTATTCTGAGGACTACCTTCCATAGTGTTGTCAATCTTAGACTAATAGTTGAACTTTGTAATTACATAGTTTTTTTTGGCGGGGGGGGGGGGCTTTAGGATCAATTTCTCCATCCACCAATCAATAATTAGCTAAAACAATAATGCCAGTATTTTGTGAAAAACACTTTAAGCTATTTTATTCTCAAAATAAGAAGTTAATGATATGAGAAGTTACAAAGTACTGTAGGCCATTCAACTAATGAGGGGCAATCAATCGATTATTTCTTCAAGCAGCATTGTGCCTCCTCTCCTTAATTAAAAGAGTTAAACTTGCACAAAATATTTTGAAGTTAGAAAGATATCAATGCCCTCTTTGTATACTAAATTAATGGGATTAAAGAAAGAAACATAAAAAAAAATGTTTCAGATGAAAGCACTACAAATAAATAGAGCATTTGGATGATCATCGAGTAACCTTTCCTGTCTCTTTCATGTGTTGCTCTGGGAATGTATTAATCTTTAAAGCCCTCTTACATTATAAATATTGCTTATGGCACAAATCATGCAAATGTATCCCCCTTTCATTACTTTAGAGCTTCCTAGGTCAAAAGTTATCATTCAGACAACATCAGCTGTTTCAACTAAACTGTGTTATATATCTATGTCAGCTCATATTCAAATACATGATGTAGCACCACGATAAATCCCTCCTAGCCTTTGGCAAAGGTAGTAATGTGACGCTCTGTTTAGAAGAGAGGGCTTTTATGGTTTAAGTGCACAGTTCCCAGGGAGTTAAGCAAATAATAAGCAATCTCTATGACCCGAGAACTTTCAAAATAGCAGGAAACAATGTCAACGGTGTTAGAACCAGAGTACGTTAAAGAAAATTGTCCAATGTCAATGGTGCTAGGACCAGAGTGTAATTAAAAAAAAAAAAAAACAACCAAACAAACAAACAAACAAAACTGCTCCATGGATACCCATTAGAGAGAGCAGGAGAATTTTCCACTCATAATGAGCTGTCAAGGTGTCCAGAGAGAAACAACATACCACAGCAAAATTTATGATAAAACGGAATTGAAAAACACAATCTAGAACTTCTGTTAAAAAAATTTATGAAATCATCATGTCAAGTGTCAAATGTTCTCTTATGCCTGTATCTTATCTATGGCCTTTCAAGATGCACATAACCAGTGCAAATATCCAACTCTTTCATTAAATATTTCAAATCTGTTTTTGTCCTTTCTAGATTGTCAGTTTCGAGACAGGGCAGGGCAGCCTCTCTCTCTCTTAAGCAGTTGAGTAACAGTTGTAACTAAAAAAGTTAAAAATGTAATTTATTAATCAATATGTCAACAGAATAATTATAATGCATGTTATCTATTTTGTCATCATAATCTTGGAAGTCTATGTACTTGTTCCAATTATGCATTTCACTTTGTGGATTACCTTTGAGAAATTCCTCTAATTCCAGAAATAAAAACATGTTTTATTCAACCTTAGTATTACTGAGCCTACCACATATTACCCCACTTGACTTAGAATGATACAAGCTGGCACATACTTACTCTGATTAGGCACTAGTCCCTCTGTTATTTTATTACTCTTAACACTCTAGTGGGTTAGTTGTTCTTACCGCTTGATGGTGTTGTTTTACAGATGAGATTATTGAAGATCAAGAATGCCAAGGACTAGGTTAAGGCCACGTAGCCTATACATATAATGACTCTGGGAATTTGAGGACCCATGGCTCTGATCTCATTTCTATAAGGACTCGAGGGAACCCTAACAAAGTTCGTATTGAAGTACGAATGTTCATCCTCTTTGAAGGTATTAAAAATAATTTATTGAGGCTAAAAAAGAATTTCAGAGCAAGAACATCCGCATTACAATAAGTGCCTAGTTGCCACCAGTTAAAAATAAAACTCTTCTTAGATGTAAACTTGATACTTTTGTGAAGGAAAGAAGTATGTGACATTTTATGTGCATTTCTTATAGTTCCTGTGTTGGCCTCATGTACATGTCAGTGCTAGGAAGGGTTTTATTTTTTATTTTTCTAATGATGATGTTATGATAATGCAAATGAAAATAATGAATAAAATATCTTCCCTTTGTTAGTTATAAACTAAACATACACATGGTTTGTTAGATGACATGAAACAAAAACATTGGCAGAGAAATAATCTTTGCATTTTTGTTTGTAGATGAGAAAATACTGAAAATTTGGAGAGCAAAACTGAATTAAACATGGTCCAAAATACACAACATCTTAATGACTGGGTGCTGCTTTGCAAAAGCTTATCAATGCAGTAATGTATTAATAATTTATTGTTAAGAAGATAAACAGGGTCAAGTTTGTCATTCTACCCCTTAGTAGAAGAGCTATACCCCAAACAGAGAAATTATATAGTTTAAACATTACCATGTGTCCTGAGAAGAATTTGTAGCAACTCTTGGTGAAGTTCAGAAACCAAACACAAAACAAAGCGAAAATAATGATACTAAGAAGGACCTTCCTAATTAGCGATTGCCACTTAATAAGTGGGCCTCCTTTTCAATTTTTTACTACATATGGGCCAATAATACAAATTGAAATAACACATGATTTAACTTTGAAGCAACTGATCAATAACAATGTGTTTATTTTCTAAGATACACATTTAACTCGTTGCTGTGTTCAATTAAAGGGTCTTCTTGGAACTGTATAGTTTCAGTTCCAAGTTTGGTTCAAGTTCTCTAAAAGTTTTCTGCAACAATTTCTCTTTAAATTACTTGAACTTCCCAAACTTACTTGAAATAGTAGGGCCTGCTTGATCTGTTAACATTAAACATGAAGGTCCCCAGACTTTGGTCTCTGACCCCAGAAGAACCGCAGAGAGAACACACTGAAGGACTGGATTTGGATATCTCAAAAGACAACGGGCAGCTGGGAAGCCCTGCTGCATCTCCACCCTCTGCCACTGATCCTTGCTGAATGAAGAGGGCCGAGGACCACTTCCTCTTATCCTTTCCACTCTGAAACCACGCCAGCTCCACATCTAAGACCCTCTGCTTATAGACATAAAGGCATATCCGCTTGATCATATGACCAGCAGCTGTTTAGACCTGACAAGAAATGTCAATAGGCTTTTTAAAAGGCATCTCTCATTTCCAAAAATATAACTGAGGATTCACAACACTGTTCTCAGGGGGAGTGATCTAGTCATGTGTAGGCGTCCGGGTTCTTCACCTCCTTCTCTGGTAGCAGGGAGCCAAGGCGACCACTAATCCTCCATTTTATGTAGACCTTTGGGACAGGACTGAGAACCCAGATACAAAACCACCCTCCTATTGTCATCTAATCTTTGACAAAGCAGACAAAAATACACACTAGGGAAAAGAATCTCTATTCAATAAATGGTGCCAGGAAAATTGGATAACCACATGCGGAAGATTGAAACTGGATCCATACCTCTCACCTCTCACAAAAATCAACTCATGATGGATAGCAGACTTAAACCTAAGACGTGAAACCTTAAGAATTCTAGAAGAAAATGTTGGGAAAACTCTTATAGACATCAGCCTAGGCAAAGAATTTATGAAGAAGACACCCAAAACAATCACAGCAACAACAAAAATAAATAAATGGGACCTGATCAAATTAAAAAGCTTCTGCACAGCAAAGGAAACTATCAGTAGAGCTAATAGACAACCTATAGAATGGGAGAAAACATTTGCATGCTACACGTCTGATAAAGGGCTGATAACAAGAATCTATAAAGAACTTAAGAAAATTAACAAGAAAAAATGAAACAACCCCATTAAAAAGTGGGCAAAGGACACGAACTGAAACTTTTCAAAAAAAGACAGACTAATGGTCAGAAAACATATAAAAAAAGTGCTCAACATCTCTAATCATCAGGGAAAA
This sequence comes from Eulemur rufifrons, assembly GCF_041146395.1. NCBI lineage: Eukaryota > Metazoa > Chordata > Mammalia > Primates > Lemuridae > Eulemur > Eulemur rufifrons. Next base: position 110,740,185 of record NC_090984.1, on the reverse strand, counting down.
TCAAAACCACAATGAGATATCACCTAACTCCAGTAAGAATGGCTTTTATCAAAAAGTCTCAAAACAACAAATGCTTGCACGGATATGGAGAGATAGGAATACTCTTACACTGATGGTGGGACTGCAAAGTAGCACAACCTCTTGGGAAAGTAATTTGGAGATACCTCAAAGAACTGAAAATAGAAATACTATTTGATCTAGTAATCCCACTACTAGACATCTACCCAAAGGGAAAAAAAAAAAAAAGACATTTTACAATAAAGACTGCACTCGAATGTTTATGGAAGCAGAATTCACAATTGCAAAGATGTGGAAACAACCCAAGTGGCCATTAATATATGAGTGGATAAATAAAATGTGGTATATGAATACCATGGAATACTACTCAGCTTCAAAACTCCAGCTCTTGAAAGTAAATAACCCACCTTGGATATTGGCTAGGATAGGAGACAGATATAAAACAGAACATATTTGTCTATTTTTGTATTTGTGTCATTTGCATGCTGAATAAATCTTCAGCTATTATTTAAAACCTAATTAAACAAATAGTTCATGCACATATGCCATGCTTCCCACACATTTCTATAGAAATTTGGAGACACTCCCCAGAATTTCTGTTGTTTTTAAATTTATGTGACACGGAAACATCACAGTCTGTAACAGCCTGAGGAGAAAACTAGTTTACTCTAAAATCATAGTTAATCAATCACTACTCCCAGAATAAATTATAATTTGTTTTAAGGTGGGCTTGTTTATATATGTTCTTATTCTTTTCCTCTGGGATTTTCTCTTTCCTATATTCCCCATCAGCTTAGAAAATATCTATTCATCCCTTCAAGGTTCATACTAAACATCATTTCTTTAAAGAAATCTTTTCTACCATATTCCTACCAACAGGAACAGTTGTCCCTTTTTAGTTAGCACCAGATATCTTTATAGCATTTATAAAAACACATTGCAATTATTTATATACATGGAAAATACTCTTCAAAAGCAGAGTATATTTTCTCCATATTTGATTTTCTAAAGCCTAATTTTTTCAAGCAATAACCAATACTCAGTAACTTAGGGAAAGGAGGAAAGAAGAGACAGAGGATGAAAAAAGAAAAAAGAAAGAAAGAATGAAAAGGAAGGAAAGAAGGAAGGAATAATTAAATTAGGGCCAATTGGGGGAAACAATAGTGGAATAAAGGACCATGAATTTAACAATACTAACACTGTGTCATTTTTAGACACTGTAAGTGATATTGTCAGACACTCAGTATGTACAAAATAATATTGTAGCATGAAACTTTTAGAGAAGCTTAGATTTAGAATAACACTGTTATTTTATAGAAAACAATGGTGAAAACTGCTCAATGATCATAAATAGTGTGTCTTTTAATGCTATTAATTAAAATAATTCATTGTGAACAGAATACTTTTTAAGCACTCTCAGCACCAAAAATTTTTTCAAGGACCGATATGTTTGTTGGTGAGTAAATTTGCTTACTGACTAAACATCAATTTTCTGTTCTATTATTCTTAGGCTAAATAAATTTCCATACTTAATCACTTTCTATGTTTTCCAGTGCTTTCTTCCAAGATCATCAATTAGGTAGAGCTGAGATGCAGAAATACTAATTTAGAATATTTTTTATAAATATTTTTAGTATTTTAATGAAAAATCACCAACTTATAGAATATCTGTTGATCTTTGATTATCAAAATTGTTTAGGCAGCCAAGAAGCTAAAATCTGAAAAAAATACTCAAATTAATACTGTTTTTATAACTCCATATATATCTATACACATGTATATATACACATACATGTTATGTATATATATTTTTTTCTCATCTTCCTTACTTTTCCTTAGGCTGTTTTCAACAGAAAACACTGTACTGAAGATAGCTAAGTGCTGTTAATTATTGAAAATAATGACAATAATTATTGCAATAATAAAGAGAAAGAGAACAGAAACTATGCTTTATAAAAATATACTAGTAAATTTTTCTCAAATTAATCCTCCAGAAAAATAATTCCTGAAAAATATATTTAAAGATTTTTTGTTCATCTTGAAACAACATTATAATAAATTGCTATGAAAGACATTTTATTGGTTTTACTTGCTATTCAAATTCTAGTATAGTTTAAGCAGTTACATGGCAAGAGATCAATGGGACAAAATACTTATAAGTATCATTTAGTAGGAAATGTAGCAATCTCAGTCTTGTCCTTCCTTATCTGTGTATCGATTACAATTGTAAACATTGTAAGATTTTAGCTTGTTTTTATATTTTTATTTAATTTCATTCTTTTGAGTCTTGAGAGGTACAATAAAAATATTTTCTTCTCCAGAAAACTGTCCTAACCTTGCTCCAGGTGGTCTTAACATCTCCGTGGATAGTTACATCCAAAGAGAGCCTGGCTATTAGAATGTTCCCTGGTGTAATAGCCTCACAGGTTGTGAGCTGCCTTCTGAACCTCATTCCACTCTCAGAAGATGTTGAGTTGGCAGTTCTTGTTGGCTGCTTGCCAGTCAGTTTTCTCAGTGCTCAGAGATTGCCTTTGTGCTGAGCCAAGGTGCCCACTTTCTATTTTACATTTCAACCCTTTATCTCTTCTGCCTTCAGTGATTTTTATGGCTGAACAAATCAGGTCAACTAAGATAAGCCGTTGTAGCTCTCCACTAAATCTTCCCACTTTTTAATAACTGTCCTGAAACTGAACTTCTGCTAAGAATTTCTGATTAGGACAGGGACATTGACCATATTTTTAGCAGTGTTTTCTTGCATCAAGGAAAAAAGTTGAGGTTCTATGTTTCAGCACCATTCAATACTTCTTTGACCACGAGGAAGTCATTAACTTCGCCAAGTCTTAGTTTCTTGATTAAAAAATGAGAATAACAATGTCTGTCCTGCTCACCTCCTAAAATCCTGGGGAGACTTAAATGAAGTTATATCTGTGAACATACTTGTAAATCGTGAAGCACAACAGAAAAGAAATTACTTTTTTGCTTTTTCCAATGATTCATACATGATGCAATAAACCTTTCTCCTTAAAGATCTAATACCATTTTGTAATTCCAAAGAGATTTTTTTCTCCCTTCATCTTTGAAAGAATAAATGTTAACACATATCCTGTTTAAGGGGGAAAAAATGTAAGGCGTGGATGTTGTCTTTGATTCCAGGCATAAGAAACTATTGGATTTTTAGCATGTTCTCCCTGACTCCATTTTGTGACTCTCACACCTCAATTTTTGTCACTACCAATAAAGAACACAAATTGTGCTTGCTGTCAGAAAGTCTCCATAGTATCAAACTCTGTGGTGTGACAGGATACATTGTCAAAGAATATTGTTACATTTGTGGCTATGTGAAATACAAACAATTTGATTAGCACAGTTAATTCAATATAAAAGACAAAGAAAATAGTAATTACTTACTTGGTTAGTTGATCCAATTCCTGTGGCTACTCACCACCTGAAGATATGACTCCCATGGGTATATGGGATTTTGTTTACCATTTTTATACTTTTATTAAGGTATAATTGACACATGATAAACAACGTATTTACAGTGTGCTTTGATATGTCATATGTATAAGCCTCAATAAAAATAACCTTATAAGATATATCCATTCCTCTATCCATCCATCCATCCATTCATTCATTCATGTCTTTATTCATTTATTCAATATTTATAGAGTACCTCCCATGGATAAGGCACTGTTGTAATTCTGGAAACATAATGCTAAGCAGAACAAAGTCCCCACTATTTTGCAGCCCACTTTCTAGTGGTAAATAAGAGACAGCATGAGAGGAATAGGAGGGTGTAGAAAAGGAGTAGTGCTTACTATATCATGAAGGATGATCGGGCAAATCCTTACAAATAAAATATTTGAGCAGAGAACTGGAAGAGTGAGCCATATAACTCTCTGATGTTAGGGTGAACAGCAAATGCAAAATCCTTGAGACAGGTTGTGCTTGCAGTTTTTGAAAAACAACATAAGGCCAATGAAGCGGGAGTGAGGGAGGAGGAGTGAGATAGTCGATGCAAGCAAGAGATTAGGAGAAACCAGACTACGTAAGTCTTTCGAGCCCTTGGAAGAACTCTGTCTTTTACTTTGAGAATAATACTGTCAAAGATTTTGAGCAGAGAAATATCACCTCATTTATATTTTAACATCATTACTCAAGGCACTTGGTCGAGAATAGAAAGACTAGATAGGGCTTCTATTGTAGGGATCCAGAAATGATGGTGGCTCAAGCTATGGTATTTATGATGCTAGGGGTGGTAAGGAGTAGTCTCACTGGGGAGGTATTTTGAAGACAGATTTAATAAAATTTTTTTCATCATGTTTTTCATTTCTAACCTTTGTTAAGACATAAACTTTAACCTAATTTTTTAAAATGCCTTAAATAATACCATAACTTATGTAAAATGATGTATGCATATGTAAAAATATAACATCTTTAGCCCTCTAGAACATATTCTTTATATAGGAAGCCCAACTGAGCAGCTCAATTCAACTGAATGAACTGTATGTACCTCTTGGGCTCAGAGAACTCATAGCCCAGATCCTATCCTGTTCTTCTTCCTCCATGATTCAACCAAGTATTATGTGCTGTGGAATGTATCTTGGAGAAAAAATCATTTATACTTTAAAAATTTGGAAAATAATATTTTGGGGGGGTTCTCTCTTAAGCTGGCATGAAATCAAAGTCCATAATTATGCAGTTTTGTTTAGGCAAACTTTAAATGTCCTTTAGGGAATATCTTCCTGTAACATATAGAGTACACAATCTTAATTTATTATACCAACTTCCCTCTTCATATTTTTCTTACTTACTAGACATGTAACATTTATAAACCTATTTTCTTATCTTCAAGATTTGTCTACTTAGAAATATCTTGATGAAGAACTATATTCTAGAGAGAATCATGAAAGAATGAGTTTTATTTTAAGGAGATTGATATGACACAATGCTATCTCTTAAACAAGGAGAACTTATCATTCTGTAAAAGATGATGAAAAAATATTTCCCAGTGTTCTGAGCATAGGTAAATGTGTGGGCCAGTTCATCATTAATTTATTAGTGACATGATAATCTTAAGCACATAATATTAGACCTAGAGTGCAAGTATTTGCTTTTGGTTTTATCCTTCCAATAGTCAACATATATTATTTTTTCTTCTCATCTTGTGCAAAAATACAACTGAAGAGAAAAATAATAATGATAAAGGAGAAATCAGAGGAGGTAGCAGCATTGATTTTATGTATGTATTTTCAAGAATATTGTCACAAGAATTTTTTTATTCTAAAAAATTGCACATAAATTATTTTAGGTTCCTATTGAAAAGTCATAAAAAATAAACACAGTTTTCTTTTTCAGAAAAACCTGGAATGGATTTGACTTTACTCTTTTAGTTTGTTTGTGTGTGGAACTTTTCCTTATGTCTTTTCACCACCATCTTAATATATTTATTGAAGTGAATTTTAAAAATCTTTAAAATCATTCTAGGCCTTAGCAAAAGGAACATAGAAATGCTAAATTATTTTTTTTTTCTTCTCCCATTCAGAGACTTTATTTTCCTTTTGTTCCATATTACAGAAGAGCCACTTGTATTTACTTATTAGTTTCTATTATGAATTGCTACATTAACAACATCTACTTTTTTCCCAAATGTATTTGATAGTAATGAAAACACCATATCAACCCACTGTAACATAAAGAAATAGGGGAAGACCTCTGAAAGCTAAGTCAAAATGCATTGTTTGAAACTAGAGGACTAAACCATAAAATGTAGGAACATACCATTGTTTTCTATCCCCCCGGAGTACTGAGATGATTATCAGCACAGTGTGCACACCAATCCCAAGGACTTTCCCTGGTTAGAGTATTCCACTCCTCCACACTAGGTAGACATGCCCTTCCAGCCTGATTTTGTGATGCTAGAACTCAGAATTCTTTCTCATCCAATCTCTTTCCAATTTTCCTTGTTTGTACAGAAAGCTCAGGTTGTACCTGCCCATGCATTAAATGTGGTGACACCCACAAAGAGTCACCTTTAGACTACCTCATCTCTTTCTTTACTCTTTTCTTTGGCAATCCCAAATGCATCTGAAATATTAGCCATAACTTCTGGGAAAACAACTCACAAAATTTGAGGTTCAGCAAAACCTCTCTTCTAAGTTGTAAATCCTCTTTCGTAAAGCCTGTAAGATACTTCCATCTTAATATTCAATAAACACTCCAAATTTTACATGCTTCCAATATTTTCTCCCATGAATACCAACTAAATATTAAACATAAATGTGATGATTGATTCTATTCATCAACTTGACTGAGCCACAGTGTGCCCAGATTGGTTAAACATTATTTCTGCATGTGTCTGTGAGAGTGTTTCTCCCCAGTGTGGGTGGGCCTCATCCAATCCTTTGAAAGCAAGAATAGAATAAAAAAGACATTGTTCTTTTCCCGACTTCAGACTTGGACCCAGACTGAGACTTATGCCACTGACTCTCCTGGTTCTCAGAGCTTCAGACTTGGATTGGGACTATACTACCAGGTCGCCTGCATCTGCAGCTTGCTGACTACAAATCTAGGCCTTCTCAGCCTCCACAAACTGTGGACCAATGCTTTGACCTCTTGGGCTTAAACCATTCTCCCACCTCAGCCTCCTGAGTAGCTGAGACTATAGGTGGGGCCACCATACCTGGTTCTAGACTAATTTTGATGGTCCATTTTATATGTAAAATGGTAATTGCTAATTGATCACAATGTAAGAATAAATTCTGATGAACTTGAAAATATAAGTTAAATTCAACTACATCACCATGAATTGCCCATCTCCTTCAGGCAAACCACTAGGTACCTACTTTCGCACTCCCACTCATACAAATGTAGATATGGTAAACACACACACACACACCCTACAATTACATATATATATATATAAAATTTGGGGTTCACTAACATTTGTACAAATGCAAAATGCCAACAAATTTTCAGTTAAGTAAATCCAAGGCTCTCTGGATTTCTTAGCTAGTTTCTCAGCTAAAAAAAACCTAAAATATAAAAATCATCTTACTATCAGAAATCTTAGTATTTGAAACTTTAGTAGAAAATGACTATGGAATTATGACGTAATGCCAGGGAGGTCAAAATGTTTACGAAATGTTATTGCCATCCAAATATCTGTTACTGGGGATAACAGAAATAAGACAAAACTTTGTGTTTTCATTATTTTTATATTTTATTCACTCTGTGAGATCAGACAAAATGTTATAGAGAAAGTACAGGAAGGCATAATTGCTGTGGGATTTTCTCTCTTACAACCGTGGAAAGGTAAACATTTTATGGCACTCCTTGCTTTTTACATCATTTCCTTGTGATGAAGTTGTGGATTAGATCTAGCACGGATAGGGATAATGCCTTTTAGATACTGCGTAAAAACAAAACTCAAAATTTTGCGCATGCACTCTATTCATGTTTAGAAGGGACAGCCAAATGTTCAGAGTCAACAGAGGAGAAGTAAACACATTAACTCGTCTCTACTACAAAAGGACAAATAACTGTCTTCATCCAAGGTTTTTGCCATGGAGGCCTATATGCTCTGACACGTTCATTAAATGAAAGACCCCACATACTTTCATTAAAAGCCTTACTTTTTTTAACCATCAGCACAACACAGAAATTATAAGTCAAACTACAAATAGTTGCTGTATATTCCAATGCTGCTCAAATTCTCCATTTTGGATTTGTTTCCTATGCTGGCTTTGTCTCTTCTAACCCATGGCAGGTCACTAGGACATTTAATTGCTAAAATGGCCTATATCATTTACAGCATCTGCACCTCCTGAATAATAAAGCTGTTATCCAAAAAGGAGGCAGTCAATTAGGGATGGTTACTAATTACCCTAGATACCTATTAGAGCTGCTTCAAGGAGGTCATCGACTCATTATATGGATACATTATAGATGCTTTTTGGACCATCTGTGTAAGTATAAGTGAAATTCAGCAACTGCAAAAATAATTCAAATTATAACTTAAGATAGCTCATTTAAATATACTTATGTACTTACATTACACAAATATTACAAAACTGAATTTTTAATTTATGGTTATATAATAAAAACAAATCAGAAACAGTTCATTTATCCTGAGGCATCTTCCTCTTTTTTTTCCTCCCTCCCTTGCTCTCTTCCGTTCTTTCTTCTTTCCTTTCCTTTCTACACATCACCAGTATAACTTAAAGTCTAGAAAGTTGAATATGTAAGAACCCAATGGATTGAAATTGAAACATTTTGGTCTTAACTTTTCCTTACTTTATTATATTCTTCTATTTTTTATGTTAAAGTAAGTAAAATGTGCTCATTGTAAAGTGTTCAAACAATACAGAAGTAACATTCTCTGGTTAAAGCACAATTACATTTTGGATTAATGTCTTTCCTGACTTTTTAAATGATTCGATCAATCAAACAATATTTATTAAACATCTAAATTACACTGGAGTCTGATAAATACCAGAGGAGGAGAGGATTGCCCCTGACCTCACAATGCCAATCACATAGTACAAGGAAATACATTTATTTGCACTAATACTTACTGTTTTAGCTAAGAAAGTATATTGGAGAATGGCAAATTAAATGGGTTTAAGTGTCAGAAATAACATTTAAATGACACTTCAGTGATCCTTTCATATAGAAGGTAGACATGATTTCTGTAAAGACAGGAAATTGACTTCTTTCCTGCAGCCCCTCCCATGTGAATTCCCACCCGACCATCAGTTCTCTTTCCTGTGCCAGGCAGATGCTAGGAATGGCGGGCAGTCAGGGTTGCGGAATGCAAACAAAGACATAAGACCAATATTGCTCGGATCACGAGTTAATGCAGGACTGTTCCCTTGAAAAAAATAAGAAGAGGATGGACACCAGAAAGTTTGACTTCTTACGACTCATAAACTCCTACAGGAAAAGAATGAGCACCCCACGGAGGGAGGAGTCATTGATCTCCTGCACACTAGAGCTGTGAGAAATTTCTCAGGTGGAATGAAGTTGAGAACATTTCACTTGGATCTGGGAAATAGAAAAGTCCTTCCTAGTGCTTCAATAGAAAATGGGGGACACAGGCTGCCTGATGCTGGTCCCAGGGTCACCTCTAACTGTAGAGGTCTAGCAACTATGCATAAGCCTCAGGAATACAGCAAAAAAAAAACAAAAAACATTTAACTAGACACTAAGGAAACCCAACAACCAGAGACATTTCAATTAAGCAGAACTCAAGAAGAGGCTACTGTTGGTAGGAAAAAATAAACTGCTAGAAGAAACAGATAACAACAACAACAATAAGAAAACAATAAAATTAAAATAATTTAAAGTATTTCAATTATAGCTCAAAAGAACCTTTCTGAAATGAAAAACTCCTGACTTTAAAGCAACAAATTTAATAGGTAAATGGAAAGGGATATGGTTATTTTGTATATATATTAGTGTCCTGAAATACCAAATATAAGAAAAAGATTAAAGCAAGCCAAAACTTAAAATGAGATAGAAGTCACAAGGTAAAGCGTGAAAGACTAAGAAGAAGATACAGGCTACCTACAATGAATTACAGCAGAACCATAAGTAAATAGACAAACAGCATAGGTGGAAAAGAGGTTATAATTAAACAAGAATGAAAAAAACTCTGGACTTAAAAAACAATATGTAGACTAAAAGATTTTTCTATGTGTCGTCAAGGTTAATAAGGAAAAAAAACCCCACAGCTCTATACATATCCTTGTAAAATGTCTAAATTTTAATAAGTATAATAACAACATGACAACTTAAAATCTTGTAGAGAAAGGCTGAACAAAAAGAGCTACTACCTAAGAATTTCCTGTCAGGCTAAGTTACCATTCACTTGTCAGGGTGGAAAAAGATAAAGCAATATTTTTGAGGAGTCATGTGATGTCTAACCCACACATCCAACCTAAGGAAAGTATTTAAGAATGGATGCTAACCAAACCAAATATGAGTGAAAGAAAAGAGATCATTATAAGGGCGGATGAAGAATAGAAGCACTGTAGCGGGAAACCTAAAGTAAGTCCAGAACATATATACAACAGAAATTGCCATTTTATAAAAAGCTCAGATATCAGCAATGTCATATGGTTCAAATCATTTCAGTAAAAAGGGGCTGAGGGTTGGGAAGGAAAGATAGATGGAGAGAGTAAAAATATATTAAAGGTTTTATTTTATTGAGATGGAAGAGAAAAAAGTAGGAGTAGAAACAGAGCATGTTGATTGAAGAGGATAGATGGATCTTATTTCCATGGAATGGTGGAGAAATTCATGTTGACTCTGAATTATCAGAAGCAGAAGATAATGGGAAAAAGAACACAAAATTCATAACAACAGAAAACCTACATAATAAACCTGGAGTAAGATGGAAGGAATAAAGCAAGGATGTCTATTTTTATATAAATACAAATGTGCTGAATTTTACCATTAAAAGACTATTAGACTGCACTTAAAAATATAGCTCATGTGCTTTATGAGAAATATACTTAAAAGTGTGCAAAATTAAAACACTGGACTTACAGGGCCAAACACTATTCTTTGGACTTAACTCACTTCTGATGCTCATTCCTGCCTGACTGTGGTCATGACTGACAATCTACCAAAGGCGTTGTCCCATCTCCAGTCCTGATTCTAATCCCATGTTACCACCATCAGCGATGGTTGCAGGTAAATCAGGGTTGGGAAAAGAACCAAGGTAAGGATGAGCTTGTCTCTTGTGCCAAATAAGAGCTTTTAAAGGCAAAACATGTAAAACTTTATTTTTTAGGCTATCTCAAAATAGCTGAAACTGCCTACGTCAAAATAGCCACTGAAAATGCTTGTTTCAAAATGTCATGTACACAATAATTTTAGTTATTCATTTAATCAATTCACAGTCAGTGACTCATCAAATAATATTCTTTTATACAAAGGATTTCACTACAGACATTTATATTGGATGTCTCAAAAAAAAAAAAAAATTACAGAGATAGAAGTAAAGTAGTTCTTAAAACATGGTACAGAAAGACCTTAACAGTACATGGATGAAGGTTGCGAAGAGTATGGGGGAATGAGAAAGAAGTAGAGATGATAAATTGAAGGGGAGAGGAAGATGGAGACCTCATTCTTAGAATTTACATTAAGAATCTCTCCAGTTCTAAAAGGTTCTGGTAGGCTACTAAGTATGGGGTTAGGAGCTATTTTCTTCTGTATCCATCCCTTTCTCTCTTCTCTTTTACCCTAGGGCTCAGTGCCCCTGTGTCATGAAAATGTCAATATACAATAGAGCTATATTAGTTTCTTAGGGCAACCTTAGCACAGTAGCTTAAAATAACTGACATTTATTGTCTCGCAATTTTGGGGGCTAGAAGTCCTAAGTTAAGGTGTCAGCAGGACTCTGTTCTCAATGAAAGCTTTGGGGGAGAATCTGTTCCATTCCTTTCTCTTGGCTTCTGGTATGATCAGTGACACTTTGCATTCCTCGGCTGCATCACTCTAGTTTCTGTCTCCATTGCCACGTGGTATCTCCCTGTGTGTCTCTGCCTCTGTGTCTCTCCTCATCTTCTTAAAAGGATACTGGTCACATTTGATTAAGGGCCCACCCTATTACAGTATGACCACAACTGAATTAGGTACATCTGCAAAGAACCTGTTTCCAAAGAAAGTCACATTCTGAGGTTCTGGTAAGGACACAAATTTGGGGATGTTGAGGGGGAACATTATCCAGCTGAGTACATGAACTAACAGCTCAGTGGATCTTTGTTAACTCACAGGGATTAGCTTTTGAATACTGTAACCTCTAATAGTACAATAAACATGAAGAGTGGGATAAAATAATTTTTTCTATCTTTTAAAATGATTTGGAGTATCAACATTTAGAGAGTTATCTTAAAGTAGAAAGAAAATAACAGAAGAGCCGTCTTAGGTCCTTAAAATCACACCATTTATGCTCAAATCCTCTCTACCTACTTGTTCGTTGTTAAAAGTTATGTATATGTCCTCGGGCCACCCTCTCAATCATATCACATAGAAAGCAAGGACATCAGAGAATTCACAATGGCCTGTGGAATAATTGCTTGACCCGATGGCTAGGTGGTCTATAAGCAGACTTACAAATTGGCAAGCAGAGCTTAAGTGTCAAAAATGGATAGTGGTTTCACAGTAAATTATATCAGATCACAGAGGTAGTGCCATCATCAATTGTGACTTACAATGCTGCTTAGGTAGCAAGAAGACAATATAAGTATGACCCTTACAGCTTGCACAGAAGTGTCAGTTGGGAAACAAGGCCTCCGTTTTCCGGGCATGTTCACAACGGGGCTGCTGTTCAAAGATGGGCATAGAAACCGTTAAGCTCATGGAAGGATGAATAAGAGACTAAGGTCTGCCTATCTCTGGGAAAACAGAATCCAAAACAAAACAAAACAAAACATCTGGCTTCCAGTGCCTAGCTGTCAGTTTCTGCTCAGCACTCTCCCAACACTAGAAAGAAAAAAAAAAAAAAAAAACTACATAAAGCTCACTATTTATAAAATGGTTCTTGCAGTTTCAAACTAAATTAAGACAAATGCAAAAGAAAAAAATTAGGAGAGAAGGAAACATAGGAGAATTGGAGCAGGGGTTTGGGACAGAATGAGTTAGTTTTGGCAAACAGATTGCTCCAGAGCTCCAATGACAGTGACTACTAACAAATGCTTTGAGCTCCTTGTTAAATAAATGCTTGTTTGGTTGCTACATCTGAAGTTGGAACTGAAAAATGATCCAGTTGGCTGGATGTTGAACAAGCCTCACTTTGGGAGTTCAGCATCTGTCAGGTGAATCAGAACAAGGGTTTCTCTTATATTAAACAGGAGAAAAATTATATCTAATGAGCTGCTAACACCAAGTGTTTATTGAGTTCCCCAAGGTATGTTCAAATCAGGCATAAGTTAAAAGGCTAATAAGAGTTTTTGATGATCTGAGAAAACTATTCACGGAGAAAAACTAGAGGGAAATTTCTATTAATCAAAAATATTTGTCGAAGACATGCTATATGACAGATGTGCTACTAACTGCCTTATCTGTATTATTATTTAATCTTCACAACTACCTTAGCCTGAATATTTCTGTTGCATTTTACAGATGACGAAACAGGCTGTGTGAAATGGAGTTGTTTGCCCATAGTCACACCACAAGCTGGAATTAGAAACTGACTGACTTTAAAATTTTTGTGCTTAATCTGTTCTAATGCCCTCCCAGAAAATGAGGCAACAAGGAAAAAAGAGTTAGAGAAAGTATTCGATTCTGCCCCTCCCATTCTACACATAAGGGCATTTAAAACCTGGCAGGAAAATGATTGCACATAAGTCACACAGCACGCAGAACTGAAAATAGGTATTCTGACTCCATCAGAGGAACCGTATTTCTTTTTGTAACACTACTTAATATAGGTCAGAGATAGAGATTTAAATGTTTTTATGGAGAATCAGAACGGAACTATTAGAGAGATAGCCAATTCTTGAAACATGGAGTTAGTAACAAAACATAGTCACTCATTTCAATCCATGCTAATGTAGACCACCATCCTTGTTACTTGTTACTTGTTACATGAGGTGTTATGGTTGTTTTATTCTACATTATCTCTCAATGGATTTCAAACTAGTATTTATTATTTTGGATCTCAGATATAGAGAGAACATTCCTCTGTTCATCGCCATTAGTGATATTTAACTACATACAATTATTTATTCCCTTTGTCATCTCAGCGCTCCTCTCTTGTTCTTATCCCCTGTCATAAGCACCCATCTAACTTGTTTCTTGTATGTTCTTTAATATTGCTGCATATAAACGTAATGCTTTGTATTTATTTGTTTCTCATCTACATAAATAAAATCATGGCACAAAATTTATTTTCATTCCTACTTTTCTCACTCAACATTTAATTGTAAGGAATTTCATATGCACAGAAAATTTGTAGAAACTTTACTATGAGTATCTATATATCCATTAACCAGATTCAATTATTACTACTCTTCCTACACTCCACATATTTCTCGGAGATTTACAAGTGCATACACGTTCCTTTGAGCATCTGAAGCATCTCCAAAATTGGGTCAGAGAGAGTCACATTAGCCCATAATTAATTTCTATCTTGTTAGGAATTGGATACTGTAATATAATAAATGGAATTTTCTCTTTACCATTGTAATTACTGTTACATAAGTTTTTGTCAATTTTATCATTAATTATGGACATTTTGTAATCTAAAATGCATGACAAATATTCCTCCTACTGGTAGCTAACATTTAGTTGGATAAATATACCATAACTAATTTAACCATTTCCAAAGTTTTGGACTTTGAACTCTTTGACCTTTTAACTTTTATAAATGATGTAGTGATAAACATTTTTACTTGCATGTATTAGTTTGCTGTGCCCACTGTTACTAATTACCATAAACTTGTTGACTTAAAACAACAGAAATTGATTCTTTCACAGTTCTGGGTACCAAAAGTCCAAAGTCATACTAGTGAGCCAAAATCAAGGTGCTAGCAGGGCAGCACTCCTGCTGGAGGCTCTAGGAGGAAGCATGTATGTCACCTCTTCCAGCATCTGGTGGCTGCTGTCATTCCTTGGCTGTTGCCACATATCTGCAATATTCAAGGCCAACATCTTTGAATCCGTCTCTGTTCCACTTTCATATCACCTTTCCCTCTGTGTGTGTATGCTGGATTTCCCATTTTCTCCCTCTTACAAGAGTATAATTTCATCTGTAAAAAAATAGTTTTATGTCTGCCTGTGTTACACATAGAGCCCACCCAGATATTCCAGGTTAGTATTCCAATCTCAAGATCTTTGACTTAATCACCTCTGCAAAGTCTTAGAAGGTAACATTGACAAGTCCCAGAGATTGGAACAGGATATCTCTGGGGGTTGTTATTCAGCTTCCTATGCTGCACTGATAGTTTTCCTTATCATTTCTTCTCAGAATTAGCAAAACCTTATCAATAGGGCTAAGACTTTAAGGCCCCAATATATATTGTCATCATATTTTCCAAAGTCATCATTCTCATCTACATCCAGCATAGCAATATATGAGAGCACCCTTTTCACTGCTGAGTTGTCTGCATTCTTAATTATTTTTTAGGTGAGAAATGAGATATGTATTTTATTGGTTTCATTATCAGTAACGAGGAATAGTTTTCTGTCTGCTTGCTGCTTAATTTTCTGCTTTTTAAGTATTATATGTGTTGTCAACTGCTTTTTTTCCTCAGCATGTTGTACAGTTTTTAAAATTGGCAATTATTGACAGAATATTCTATTTTTTATGTAGGCTGATCTAGGATTTTGTCTTTTCTTGGTTGTTTTTGTTTCTATTTTTTTTCCATTTGTAAGCTTAGAAATGCTTCTTACCTTTAGAGATTTAGGGCATCGAACCCAATGCTATTGCCTTCAGTCTTTTTTTAAATTACATTTTAAATGGACAATGAGAATGTGCCCACTGTAAGATAACCCAAATACTGGCTTCATTCACAAATCAATGACTAAGAATATAAGGAAAAACATTTATTAAATTTTTGTTAAAGCATAAAAATGACATTTCGTCTCTAATCCCTCTGATTTTATAATTTAAGAGCGATTTCTGCACATATTTTAGGGAAATACTTTTTAATGATCAGTTGGAAATTGATATGATATAAATTATATTTTCTATCTTAAAATTATTGAACTCACATAGTCATTGCATTCTTGCTGTCTGTATGTTTTGGGCTGAATCGTGTCCCGCACAGCACACATGTTGAAGCCCTAACCTCCAATGTGACTGTATTTGGAGATGAAACCTTCCCAGAGGTAATTAAGATTAAATGAGGTGATAAGCGTGGGTCCCTAATCCAAAAGGACTAGTGTCCTTACAAAGAGAGAAAGAAACATCAAAGATCTCTCTCTCTCTCTCTCTCTCATGATGCACACAGAGGAAAGGCCATGTGAGGACACAGTGAGAAGGCAGCTGCCTGCAAGCCAGGATGAAAGACCTCACTGGAAATCAACCCTGAGAGTGACAACTTGATCTTGGACTTCCAGCCTGCAAAACTGTGAGAAAATAGATTTATTTTATTTGAGCCACCCAATCCATGGTATTTAGTTATATGCTACAGATAATAGTTATATTTAAATAATATCTCCTGACTTTTAGGATTGCACAGTTCATTTGGGAATGCGTAATGCAAACATGTTTGCCACTTAAGTCGTTTTAAATGAAAAAGACGTTTTTGAATTTGAAAAAGAATAAAGAGAGTTGGTTTATTTTGGTAAGTTTTAAAAAAATGTGTTTGCAGGACATTTGAGCACAATATCATTGCAGAAAAAAAATAATCTATAGCTGTAACATTTTGCTTACTTTAGGCCTTTCTCTAATGTTCCTCACTCTGTGATGAAAGGTATTTGACTTAAAAATCAGTTCTTGAAACCCTTTTCCTTCACTTCTTTAATAATGTCTATTTTCTCATTTCCTACTGTGGTGTTATTGGATTCGTAACAGTGGCCCTGCATAGTATCATTTACCTGTAAGCTAACCCAGCAAATTCAAGGAGCTTCAAATTATGAAATCTGATTTGGTAGTTTTATGCTAAATGGCAATCAGATGGAAAAGACGCTGAAATGAAAATGTACTGAGAAAAATGCACCAGTAGGTGTTATTTTCCTTATAAGCAGAAATTTTATTGCCTGGAGTACGATAGCATAAATTGTAATAATGTCACTCATAGGCTCTAAGATTATAAGGGAATTTTTTAAAATCCCATTTTAGAGAGAAGAATATGAAGATTTAGAGAGATGTGCTATACTAGAAAGAGCACAAATTATGAATCACAAGTTAGGAACTAGGTTTATGGGCCAGTTATAGCAAGTATAATGAAAGGTTCTAGACAATGTCCTTAACTTTCTGAGGTTCAGTTTGCTCTGACTACTAAGATGACTTGCTATAAAATAGTAGTATGCTATATTCTACTGAATAATAGACTGTGGAAAACAGAAGCAACTCTAGGTAGGCTTATGAAACTGTTGGCAGAGCCATGGCTACAAGGGTCAAAAAAACTGCTGCTAGCATTCCAGAAATTATGAATTGTAAAAATCACTGACAACGGCAAACAAAGGTCTGAGTATCGAGTAGATTGATTCACATTTGGACACTAGAGAGCTACTGGCAAAATCTACTCTCTGCCATCTCCAAAAGCCCTTATGCCTCGGCCCTAAAGCCAATGCAACTCTCCATCCTTTCAGATCTTGAACAAGTCTTTCATTTTCAGGCCAGGCCCTGGAAGCCTAATGGAAACAGAGTCTGGAAAATGCAGTTTCCAGGCTTTCAGCTCCTGCGACAGAGGTGATAGCAGAGAACAATGTGGGACTGGGTCTGAGATGCCAATAGACTATTCGTCAAATAAGCTAATACTACACAGGAGAGGCTCACCAATTCAAACCAATTCACCCACTAGTTTTGTCTCTTTTACTTACAAAATAAAATTTAAATCCATTTCACTTTGATCTTCTTATACTGCAATCACCACAATTCAAGTAACGTTGTTTCTCACCTGGACTATTATGATAGTTGTCTTGTTTTCGTCTTTCCAATTTGCTCTTTGTGTTATCCATAATGAGTTTGGTTATGCTGTGGTTACAAGCAATCCTAAAATTGCAGTGGCTTAACACAACTAGTATTCATTTCATGCTCATGTTACAGAGTTTCAAGGGATTTCACTGCACATAGTCATTTAGGTTCTCGGGCTGTGACTCTACCATTTTATAGCAGCAGCATCTGGAATACTCAGCCTTCTCCACTGCCATGGCATGAGAAGTGAGGGAAGGGAGAATTGTCAATGGGAGTTTCGCTGACTAAGCCCACCAGTGACAGGGCCCTGTTCAACTCCAAGAAATATGACAAATGGAATATTTGGTTGAAACTACTGTTTATGCCACACTTCCTATAATCAGCTTTCTACATTTCAGCCAAAGTAATATTTATAAAACATCAATCAGATTATTTCCTTCTTCTGCTTAAAAACCTTCAGGAATATCCATTGTGTTTAAAATAATACAGAAACATTTTATTATAGCCTACCAGATCCTATGGAATCTGGAATGCATTTTTTTTTAATCTTTACTTGTTATAACTCTCTTCTTGCTCACTGCAGTGCAAGATGTTGGTTTTCTTTCTGTCCTTCAAACATGCCAGGGTGGTTCTTGAGTAGGGCCTTTGCACTGTTGTTCCTTCTAACCAAAATTGTTTTCAGTGAACTCTGCATAACCAGCTCCTTCTCATTCTTCAATAAATTGCTTAATTGTCAGCTTGACCCTAGTATAATAACTTTACATCATTTTTCACAATCTGCAAATTGTTTACAAGTTTGCTGTTTGTCTCCAACTGCTTTAAAATAAACATCATGAGGGAAAGGATCATTCTGATCTTGATCTAATTTTTGCCTTGTCCCCAACACATAGAATAATGTCTAGTTTATAGTGATCACTCCACTGATATATGTTGAGTGAAAATATAAATCAATAAATTATATAGATCATTATTGAACAAAATTATTTAAAAAGGATTAACAGAAATTTGACATTTTGGATATGAATTAAGCTCAGCATATCACCTTATTTTGTTTTCTTTCAAGGTTAGACAAATTTAAAAGCCCTATATATTTTCTTATTTATTAAAATGTACTACCTGGGTGATGACGTCTCTCTGTGTTTCTTACCCACACACATTCTCTCTCTCTCTCTCTCTCTCTCTCTCTTTCTCTCTTGCTCTTTCTCAAAAAGGTTCGAAATTAATATGATAACCTACCCCAAATAGAAAAAAATCAGTAAGACAAACATCACAGATGTGCTAATACAAATGTGCCTCAAAACACAAAATGCCATATTTAACAATTAGCTAACATTTGTTGATGAGGATGATATCATTTCTGTCTTCATAATAGCCAATTTTTTTTTCTCTTTTCATATACCAAGGCTTACTTGGCATAGCACTTAGCCATTGTGGTTCTAATTGGGTTATTAAAGAGTCATCTGGAAGGTCATGATAGATAGCATTTGCATGAGTTAGTACTAAACTCATTCATCCTTAGTATTTTATTAATAAAATGAGGTTTTGTGGTGGAAAACTATGAGCACATACTTGGACTCAGACAAACTTCAATCATCAGCAGAGTTCTTCTGCTCCTTTTTATCTGACTGATATTTGGCAAGTTATTTTGGGGTCCCAGATTTTATATCCTATGTTATTTCAAAATATTAAAAGGAACTGTGGGATGTTCTTAACTAAAATCACCATCATATTTCTTGTCTTGACAACAATTAATTCTGTAATAATTTTTCCAAAATATGAACTGGAAAGGATTTATAATATAGCAAATGATTAATTCTGAACAAAAATGAAAAGAAAATGCACCAAAAAATATCATTTGACCAAGTATTTCAGAATGGTAGTGTTTTTTAAAACAAACTTGAATGACAAAAGAAAAGCTAAAAATCTCAAATTAGAAAAAAGAACAGATGATCCCAGCATGGAGTATATGACGTTTAGGGCAAACTCGGAAATACCTAAAGTCATAATGAACAAGATGAAACAAGTTTAGCCAAGCTTATTTGATTCTGAGATTTCATAACTTTGGAAGAGAGTAAACTTTTTTTTAATTAAAAAAAATTTTTTTTAATTTCAGAATATTATGGGGGTACAAACATTTTTGTTACATATAATGCCTTTGCCTCACACAAGACAGGGCTACAAGCTTGCCCTTTCCCCCTTCCCCCATACAGTGTGCACCACATCCATTAGGTGTTAGTTTACCCACCCCCCAACCTTACCTGACCAGCACCCTATGAATATTACTTCAGTGTGAGTACCTTAGTGTTGATCAGTTAGTACCTATTTGATGGCGAGTACATGCGGTGCTTGTTTTTCCATTCTTGTGATATAAAACAAAGATACATTCATGATTATACTTACAAAAAAGCTTTGAAATCTTTTACAAGTATATAGATAACTAAATGGGAGAAAACTTGGACCTAGAAGAAATTGGAATTAACTTATACATTAAAAAAGAAAATTTAGGCTTAATTTATAAAAAAAGGTCAATCTTTAAAATGTTAGGCAAGATAAGTAGTAGGAAAAGATACCAATTTAAATATGTATATTGAAAGTAGATGTTAAAAAGACATAGAAATACAATTTGGGTAGTTATACTTAGGCTCTACTTTTAAGAGAGCCTTAAAAAAATGCATGTCCAAATCCCCCCCCCCCATAGAATTGGCTTTTCAATAACTGATTAATAGATGGGCCAATTAAAATAAAACAAAAATGAAAAATGAGATTAAGCATATAAATAGATTTTCAGTGCCACATAAATTGATTTGATTATATGCCAACAAAATATCAATGTAGATGAATTGTTAGCTACTTACTCCTATCTGATTATATCTAGTGGTAATTTAGAAAGCAAAATGCTTTCTTTAGAGAGAGTTCTATGCATTATGGTTTGTGTGGTGAAGCTAAAGCCACTATCCCTAAACTATCAGTTTGAAGGCAAAGTTCTTGAAGAACCTTAAAAACAACAGAAGAGTGTTCCATGATCAAATGAGATTAGCAGATACTAAATTAGAGGGTATTAAACAGGTTTTCTGCAGCAATCTTGATCAGCCTTTAATATTACTCAGAGTTTGGCATAGTATGCAGTGCTTTTCAGACCAATTTGTCCGTGGTATATGTTTTGCGGAATAGAAACACATATTCTACAGAATATAATCCATGAAATAAACATGTTTCAAAAGCTTAGGGCATAATGGAACTCTTTGGTAAAGACGAACTTGAAGTTTATCCATTTCTTTTCAAACTGTGAGAAAACATTTTCATCAGGCAAGCCCTCAGAGACCTCTGAAGATAATGGGTAAACTGAACGCTATCTGGGTGACAGACACACTTTTAATCCTGACTCGGGCATTACAAAAGAAATACATGTAACCAAAAATATTTGTACCCCCGTAATACTTTGAAATAAAAAAAGAAATTGAGGCCGGGCGCGGTGGCTCACGCCTGTAATCCTAGCACTCTGGGAGGCCGAGGTGGGCGGATCGTTTGAGCTCAGGAGTTCGAGACCAGCCTGAGCAAGAGTGAGACCCCATCTCTACTAAAAATAGAAAGAAATTATATGGACAGCTAAAATATATATATAGAAAAAATTAGCCGGGCATGGTGGTGCATGCCTGTAGTCCCAGCTACTCGGGAGGCTGAGACAGGAGGATCGCTTGAGCCCAAGAGTTTGAGGTTGCTGTGAGCTAGGCTGACGCCACGGCACTCACTCTAGCCTGGGCAACAGAGTGAGACTCTGTCTCAAAAAAAAAAAAAAAAAAAGAAATTGAGATCAATAGCGTTGCCTGCCAAGTGGAGGCTGGTTGGAGGTGAGCTGCTTTAACTTTATGGTATCAGGGCATCCGCAGAAGGGATTGCCAAACAAGTTCAGGGAGCATCTCTGAAAACCTTTTGCTTGGAATCTGCAGCCAGCTAAATGATTGAGTGTGCACAGTGCCCTCCTAGGATAATTGTCTCTAGAGAGCACCAAGCTCATTTGCCCTCACAGATCTTGTGTGTTGTCCTTGTTGTACAAATCCTTCTCTTTCCTTTAGTCTATTCATCCTTCAATACTCCACTCAAATCCTACCCATTTTGTCACCTATTTTTCCTGTCTTACCATACCTAGCATTTGATTTCAAATAATGGGTGACAATTTGTAAATACATATTTATTTGTATGTTTATTTGTGTAATTTCTTTCCCTCCAGGGAGGGATATCCAACATAGCTGAAGCAGAGAAGGCCTCTGAATCCAGTCATCGGGCCAAGATGTTGTGCTTTGGGGAAGAATGGGAGTGAGAACTGAGAGAGAAAAGATAGAGAGAGAGAAATTCAGACCCTGTGTATATGACCCCAGAGTGAGTGAGTGGAATTCGAGACCTGGCATCACCAAAGGGTAGATGAGGTCCATGGAACATGGCACAATTAGTCTGCGACACTGACTTTCTGTGACAGGGAGAAACAGTGGAAATGTATCCAAATTCTGCTTTCCTCTCTGCTTGCCTCAAAAAGAGAGGCAAAAAGAGAAGTGACTCTTTAACCAAGTAAATACCTGGAATTCTTGGACAATTCAAAGAAGGGTAGAGCAGCTCAAGATGGCAGTATTAGATTTTTCTGTTTATAAGTTATGAGGGGGCTTTGGCAGTTACTTGGGGAAAAAAACTATATTGCTATGTTTATTTCTTGAATTTATGGAGCAGTTTATGAAAGTAAGCTAAAAGGTAATGAGTGAAAGGAGTTTTATCACATAAATTTTGAACCATTTTAATCACCAACTGTAACAAAGAAGGCATTAAAAAGTCAAGTGGTTTATGTAGGATCATAAGTGACAATGGTTCAGGGCTGTTTCTGCTTTCCTAACCCATATCAAAATTTAGAATAAAAAATAAAATAATTGCTTGCATAAGTAAGGGATATGTGTATAAGAGGTAAATTTGATACATGGATAACTTTCTCCCAAGTATTGTTAGTACAATTAAAATATTACCTGCACACAGTATATAATGTAATTTTCTTGAAATCTAGTACTCATTCCAATGCATAAATATGTATGTATCACTGAAATAAATAAATCTAATCTCAAAAATTTCAACATATAATAAAGGTATTCAGTCATTGAATAAATATTGACTGAAAAGTTATGTACCAGGAGTTATTGGCTTATTAATTAATTAATTGCTAGATATAAAGAGGATTGTTTACCTTTTATTAGTATTCAATATAGAATCGTAGGAAATAATGACTCAACTGATGCCTTTCAATTTTTATTTGTTATATAATGTTCTAATTTGTTCACAATATTTTATGATCATGACTAGTCTGTTAGGTGAAGTACTAACACGCACTTGAGTGTTGATTTAAATCTATCCAAGAAGAGAGGGGTAGTTTCAAGTGTTGGCTCTTGTTCCATGAATTGTATTGCTGAAAACATTCTTGTATTTTTCACTCAAGATATTTCTATGCATTGCTCATCATAAATATTAAAGTATTTCTGGAACACATATTGCATAAATACTAATGAATTCAGAGGAAGATTATTTGAGTTATTGACCCTTTAATCATTTCCTAGAGGTCAATTACTCAAAATCAATAAATATAATGATTGATCAACTTACTGAAATGATACTTAGAAAATCACAATAGTTGAAAATAGAACCTTTCCAATATTCACTATTTCAGTGTGAATAAGAGGGTTATATGTTTCATTATAACTTAGTTACTACAAAAAAAAACTATTTAAAAAGCAAACATAATAATGTAATGTGTAGCAAGCATGGATTTTTACTGAGAAGTATTTTGTGCTCATAGAGCTACAATTAAATTAAATACTCAACAATTTTTATTTCATCCAAAAACAGGCTTATGTATTTACAAGGCTAGGTGGATACGTGTTTCATTATTTCAAGCTTGTGCTTCTAACAATATTGCTGTCTCAGAAAGCACAGTCCTAAAGAATGGAAATTGCTGGTAGTTTTAAAAAAAAGTTCATATAGCATTGACCTATCTTGATGGACTGAAGGGATGCTGATGAAAACTGTAATCTTAATAAATCTCTCACAGCTAGAGGTTTAAAACTCATACTGTTTCAAATTAGTGAGGACAGCAATATTTATTCGCTGCTGAATTCCAGTCAGCGTGGCATTTCAGCAGGAAACACTTTATAAGACTTAAACTTATGAGTAGCAAAGTTGAAAACTCATGTTAAAGAAAAGGAACAGAAACTAAGCAGTCGGTGATTCATTCTAAATCAAAAAGGAAACAAACCAAACTTTACCATTTCCTTCTTGTCCTTTCCCACTATCTTTACCTTCTATCACAAATATAGTAATAAACATGGGCATTAATAGAAGACTTGAAAGTGCTTTGAAATGAATCATCTTTTTGGACTCATAGGATTGGTTAGAAAAAGAAATTATCCTCAACTATTGAAGACGCAACTGAGGTAACACAGCCAGTTTTTTAAAATTACATCTTATGTTCACGTTAGATATGATAAGAAGCTGTGTCAGATGAAGTTGTCAGAGTATTGGGCCTCTGTCAACAGTTCATTTTGGGAGTCAACATGGAATCATAAGGTCGATTATCCATAGCAACTATGCAATGAGAGTGAGAGATACAGGTATACAGGTGGCAAGGTAGTGAGAGACAAAGCCATCGCACAGCCTCTCCTCATGCATTCGCTCTCCACATTTATTTCCTTACCAAGACAGAAAACCACTCTCAGTTTTCCTCATCTGAAGGGCTTACTGTCATAGTCTCTTTTAGTCAGCATCATTTTTCCCCAATTCAGGAACACTCAGAAATTAATCCTCTGACGTCTTTCCCAACTACACTTAGATCCCTTCTGACTTTATTCAATCCCATGGATTTTAATATGATCTCTGGGCAGATGACTCAAATTTACAACTGTGTGCCATATTTCTTTTGTCTCTTGAACTCCAGATTGATACAGAACTATATATCTGTTAGACATGTCAAACTTAACATGTCAACACTGAACTCTTGATTTTCCACCTAAATCTACTCTTCCTCTTTCAAATAAATAGCATCAATACTTAGTATGTTGGTCCAAAAACACACTATGGAACCATTCTTGATTTCTGTTTCTCTCACACCACATAACTAATCCACATGAAGATTGTGTTGGTCTTACCTTTAAAATATATCCCAAGACTCACCATCTTTATAGTAAGAGTTATGAAACATTCCACATCATCATTGTCTCTCACCTGGGCTACTATGGGAGATTCCTTCCAGGTTTCTCTGCTTCTACCTTTGACCACCTATAGTATGTGGTTCACACAGCAACCAGAGAAATTATGTCACAATATAAATCCAGATGAAGTCATTGTCCTGCCAAAACCCTTAAATCTTTTTCTGTACATTTATAATTAAATATAGAGGCCCTATGTGGTCTGACTACTGGCTACATCACCAGTGTCATTTCCAAAAACTTTTCTACTTACCAAACTGGCATCCTTGTTCATCTTGACTATGCCAAGTATACTGCCACTTCAGGATATTTGGACTTCCTGCTCCCTTTGCCTGCAATATTCTCTACTCACATAGCTTTATGGTTCCCTCATTTATTTGTGCATTTATTTATCGCCTGTCTTCTTGAATGCAAGCTCCATTAGAGCATGAATTTTTTGCTGTCCTGTTTGCTGTTTTATTTCTGGTACTTAGAACAGTACCTGGTTGAATGTTGACTAAAGATAAGAAGGCAGGAAGGCAGAAGTACAGGGAAGAAGTAAAGGAAGGAAGGGAGGGAGGGAATAAGGGAAGAAGAGAGGAAGAAATGGAGTAAATTAGTAGAAATGTGGCCTGTGATTATGCAAAGGACCGTGGAACAGATCTGTGCCAGCAAAATACAAATCAAGGGCCAAATATCTAAGGCTGCTTACTAAATTGCAGAAGTGGTTGAAGACTGAAACACCTTTCAGGCAAACCTAAGCTTGCCAGACTAATTGGTTCTGTTACAGGGAAAAGCAGTTCCACTGGGGCCGCTTTTTGAGAAGTAGAAATAAATAAGAAAAGCATTTTTGGGAGACTCTTCCTTGCATTCTATTTCAAGCCAGAACTATTGAGAGAGATAGAAATTCCATCTCAAAATGATAACCATAGCAAAAATAATACCAGCTATATATATGGTGCCATAAACTGTATTGAAGATGGTGGGGGTAATTTATCAGTTCACTTATGATCCAATAATTATTGACTGTCTACCATGTTTCAGG
The DNA here is from genome assembly GCF_041146395.1 of Eulemur rufifrons. Taxonomy (NCBI): domain Eukaryota; kingdom Metazoa; phylum Chordata; class Mammalia; order Primates; family Lemuridae; genus Eulemur; species Eulemur rufifrons. The sequence goes on along the minus strand of NC_090984.1, from coordinate 110,714,318 downwards.
CTTTGTTCTAGCCTTGGTTTTTGATAAATAAGATAAACTTCCTTGGTCTTGTGGAGCTCACATCCTAACGAGGAAGAATGATAGTATCATCAAATACGCTAAATGATTTTAGCTAATGGATAAATACTAAATGGAGTCCCTGGGTGGATAGGTAAGACCTCATTGAGTAGGTAATATCTAAATTGGCACCTTAAGGAATAAAGAAGATTACACCATATGAAAAGAAAGCAGAGTAAATGCAGTCTCTGAGATAAGGACAACACTGGAATGTTCTAGAGGCAAAGACAAAAGCCTCTTTGGCTGAAGGGCAATGCAGAGGAAGGAAAATAGTTAGAGATGGAGTCAGTACTGTGGACAGACCATGAAGAACCTCTCCAGCCGTAATCATGAAGTTGAATTTCATACTAATTAGAAAGAAAAACCTTCAGAATATCTATAAACACTAACAACAGGGAAACTAATATAAACCAATTAAATATGCTCAAAAGAACTTTGAGTAATTATTAAATTTTATTATGCACAGAGGGAAATTCAGAGCGAGGTCACACCACTTGTCTAAGACTGCAGAGTTGGCTAATAGTGGAGCCAGGATTCAAGCCCTGGATCTAACAACTTCAAAAGCAATAGCCTTCTCATGATTGCTTTTATTTTTATTTTTTATTTAAAATTATCTGCTATCTCTTTTTTTTTTTTTTTTTGAGACAGAGTCTCACTCTGTTGCCCGGGCTAGAGTGAGTGCCGTGGCGTCAGTCTAGCTCACAGCAACCTCAAACTCCTGGGCTTAAGCGATCCTACTGCCTCAGCCTCCCGAGTAGCTGGGACTACAGGCATGCACCACCATGCCCGGCTAATTTTTTGTATATATATATTTTAGTTGTCCATATAATTTCTTTCTATTTTTAGTAGAGACGGGGTCTCACTCTTGCTCAGGCTGGTCTCGAACTCCTGACCTCGAGCGATCCACCCGCCTCGGCCTCCCAGAGTGCTAGGATTACAGGCGTGAGCCACCACGCCCGGCCTATCTCTTTTTTTTAGAAGGAAAAAATCTTTCATTCATTCCCCAATCTGCACTCAGCAAGTATAAAGGATATGTTTTGAAGTAGATAAATTTGGCCAAAGATAGGAATGAAACTAGATTTACAACAATAATTTTTAGGTCTAATTCTAAATTTCTTTTTTCTACCTCAGCATCCATTCTTTATTCACCGTTCCATTTGTTAGATCTTAATATTGTTTTCTTGGACATTTTAGTAATTAGAATACATTTGGTGCCTTCACTTAAAGACCTATAGAATTTAGGCTTGAGTGAGTAAAAAGAAAGAATAAATTACCCATAAAACTAGAAATTCCTTTTTGTTCTAGGTATCATGTTGATCATTAAAATCAAATGGGCCAGAAAAGAGCTCCTTATTGTTATTTGTTTCAGAAGAACTGACCTTCAGACTCTCCCCATCTCACCATCCAACACCACCACATTGATTGGGACACTAATATGTGATCCCACATTTCTCTTATTTCCTCACTCCCTATATCCAACCCTTTATAAAATTCTGCTGAATCTACCCCCTGAAACATAGGCCAAATGTACATCTCCACCATCACCCAAATATAAATCACCATCACCTTTCTATACCACAGTAATGAACTTAAGAAAGCACCCTGTTTTCACTCTTGTCACTTTATAATCATTCCTTCACTAAACAGCCAGAGTGAACTTGAACTTTTATAAAGGAAAACCCTTTCTAAAGCAAAAAGGAGAATTAGCCCCACTACCCAGGAGCTGGTCAAGCATCTGCATTTTTCACAATTGCTACCAACCCATTGACCAACACAAGCATGAAAATCAGACTGGGAAGACACACTAAATATGCAAAATGAGTTATAGATGCCTCTACAGCAAGAATTTGTGGCCAAATTTGCAATTTTTATAACCTTAAAATAGGATCCAATCTCTTCATTTTGGTTTGCTCTATCTGACCCTTCCAGTATTGTGACTTCTACTGTTAATATTATTTTTCATCCAAGCTATAGTAAGGGTGCAATCATCCTCATCTTCTTTGGGTTCTTCTAATAAGTCGAGTTTGTTTGCTTGTGTGGGCCCTTATGTTAGGTCAGGGGGCAGCAAACTAATAGCCCAAGAGCCGAAGCAAGCCTACTGTTTGATTTTGTAAATGAATTTTTGTTAGAACACAGTTATACCCATTTCCTTTTGTATTTTTGATGGCTAATTTTGTGCTACAAAGCAGAGTTGAATGGTGGTGACAGAGAGTGGCAAAAAAAAAAAAAGATTTACTATCTAGCTATTAATAGAAAAAGTTTGCCGACCCCTGTGCTAGCTGGCCCCTCTATTTGGAATGCTCTTTCCCTATTCTTTGCATAGGTTTTTTTTCTTTTTTCTTCATTTCATTCCTATTCCTATATATTGCCCTACAAAGATGTCTGTGAATAGCCAATATAAAGCTACCCTAATTTATATCTTAAATCTATGCATAGGATGTGTAACTATCTGGTATGTCATTTTAATATTTTACTTATTCATATATTGATGTATTATCTCCCCTTATTGGAATGTAAGTTCTCTGGCAGAAGAAAGTTTTTGGTTTTCATAACATTATAACACCTCTAGAGACATAGGAGATTTTCAAAAAATATTTATTAAATAGATTAGCAAATAGAAGAAAAGAAACAGCCTTCTCACAGGAAATATGTTGCTCTAATCTAACTGACTTTTTGGAGTATGTATTGCAGAAGCAAAATGGAAGGCAAAACAAATAATTAATTAAAAGAGAATTTAATTAAACAAATTGGATGACTGAGAAACTAACAGGTCCCCAAATTCCAGAAATCTCCAGAAATTCGGCACCATGCTGAAAGTGAGAAATAATCTCACATGCATCCTAAGATATTTGGTAAAAATTCATTTCCTCCATTCAAAACATGATAAGGTAACAAGAATCAAGTTCAGATTCAGTGACTCTTCAACTTAATTGGAAGGGAAATCTCCTTGAGGAAGAGAATGAATCTGCAAATCAACAGCTGACCCGGGTGCCTTAGATTCACAGACATTGACAAAATGTCAAAGTGACAGTAAAACCGTCTTGGCTTTCACATAGGCCCTGAGCTGGCATGGATTTGAGTCATTTAATGGTTACACTGGTAGCACTGGAATAAAAGCATTGACTCAAAAGAAGTAGATCTAATCTAAAGAAAGCAATCTAGAAAAACAAGTCACTGTTTCTCTCCAAGAATACTTTAAAAAGTTCATCTCACTGTACACAAAATGACTTAGGCAGTGATTCATTTGTATATTTATTCATTCATCTGGGTACTTGTTAAAGGCCAAGAACACAGATTTAAAAGAATATTCCTGCTCCCATAGAATTTATAGTTGAATCACAGATTGTCTATTGAGAGCTGAACATCATATTCTCTCTCGTCTGTATTTTCCACGCATCTGAAGGAAGACTAAATAATGTGATATGTCTGCCAGATCTGGGAGATAACCTAAAACAAATCAAGAGTCTTGTCATTTTGGTAGTTTCTAGGCATGTGGTGATAATGAGCATGTCAAGATATCTTTTTCAAAATAAAGGACAAGATGCTGTAATTTCCAAACTCACTACTAAGCAAGAGGCATAAGGCTTGATGTTCTTGAGGTATATGTAGAAAGTAAATATTTTAGTGTGCTGAATCATTAATTACATTATGAGAAGCAAGAGAAGACTCTAAAGTAGATTCAAAATCAGTGAAATTTGATTTTTCATTTAGGCCTTGCTATGGTTTGATTGAATCCCCCTAAAAACATGCAATGGAATCGTAATCTCCAATGCAACAGTGTTAGGATGTGGGGCATAATGGGAGGTGTTAAGGTCATGGGGGCTCAAACCTCATGAATGAATTAATGCTGATTATATTATAATAAAAGGGCTTAAGACTGCAAATCTCTCTCATTCTCTCTTGTAAGTGCGCATGCACCTGCTCTCTGATGCTCTTTTGCCTTTAACCATTGGATGACACAGCAAGGAGGCCCTCACCAAATATGGGCCCCTCAGCCTTGCAGTTCTCAGCCTTCAGCCTGTAAGCCAAAAAAATTTCTGTTCATTATAAATTACCAATTCTCAAGTATTCTGCTATAGCAGCACAAAACAAAGATAGGCCTTATAACTAGGCGATTCACTGTGCTCGAAGTGGCTCCAGCAAATATGGCTTGGTCTTTCAGGCCACAATAGTAGAATCACAGGGCACACTCTCTTCTTTATGTGCTTATACTACAAATAGCATCTGACATACTACCAGGTGCTGGTTAAAACAAATTCTGGCCTCAGAGACACTAGGCAATTATGGAAACTGAGCTGCCCATCATGAATGGAGTGTCATCTGATCTACAAAGCATAGATTCAGCCATGGCAGGGAACTCCGTCACTAGAGTAGAAATGGTATAAGTGAAGTTGGGTTTCGGTACATACCAGTGGTTCAAGTCAGTTGCATGAACAAATGCTTAGATTCTTGTGGCACCTAAACCAGCAAAATTGCCATTTCTCCTTCAATATATACCTAATGTTATCTGTGGGACGTCCTTATAGTAAATTCAGTAATAAAAAAAGAATAATAAAAAATACAGATGATATTCTGGAGTCACTCAAAAGTGGTCTACTACAACTTCACATGCTTGCACTGGAGAAGAAAAACCAATGGGAGAACTTTTAGATGCACAATTGGTTATCATCTCCCTTTGAAAGGAGAAATAATAAGAGGTAAGTTTTCACTTTGATTCATGGCAGTGATGCATGTTCGGATGGCCAGGGAAAAGTAAGAACAGGATAGAATACTAATACAAGAAGCTCTGGGGAAAGATGGATATGAATGGACAGCCTCTAATGAGCACTAGATATGAAGATCCTTGTGTTCTATTTTAATTTCCTACAAAAGCCATCCCAAAAGATATGCATTGCGGAAATTGTGGTCAGGAGAACTCATTCTGAAGGTGAAAGCTTAACTGCTTCCAGCTCCACCCCATGCTTGTGAAAGTTATATTGATAGGAAAAATGGAGATGATCCATGGGTTCAATAGCATGCATTTCTTCTCACCAAGGTTGATATGGCTACTGCCATCACTTAGTGCTAACTTGTTGTGGTAGTCTAAATAATGGCTCCCAAATATGCCCTTCTCCTAATCCCCAGAACCTGTAAATGTTACCTTATGTGGCAAAAGAGAATCTGCAGATACAATTAAATTAAGGATCTTGATGTAGGCAGATTACCCTGCATTGTCTGGGTGAACCATTACCAGAATACAGAAGCTCAGAAACCAAACGGTTTTGCTATCTGCCCCTGCAGCTGTTGATTTGGATCCTATTATTTTAGACATCTTGCTGCACAAAGGTGGAATACTTCCACAACAAAATAATGGTTGTACTGAACTTGAAGTTGAACCTGACACCTGACCACTTTAGGTTCCTCAGACCTTTGAGGGTGATTGATGCTGATAGGGGGACAAAGCAACATGTCTGAATCTGAGGAAAATTCCCAGCGTGCCTTTAGTACTTTTATCCCATCGTGGATGTTCATAGAAGATCATAGCAACTAGATATTAGCAGCCCTTATAATAATTCAAATTTTCCAGAAGGAAATTTTGGAAACTACTATGTTCATAGTTTTAAATACATATGAACTATTTCCATTTATTACAGAAAAGGGATGCAATATGAGTTCCTATTAAATATCAAGGACTGGCTAATTACTCCATAGAGGTAATATCATTTTGTTCAAAGATCCAAATATTGTACCACGTCCTTAGGTTTAAATGAAAACTTGGTTCTGGGATCAGTTGCAACTTTACTATCAGACGTTTGTTAATTTATTCACCACGTGTATTGATTTTAAAGATCTCTGTAATAAAAGACAGCTGAAAAGTCTCCCCTGTTGCCACATACCATCCTATTGTGCTACCTTAAAATCTAGTCTAGTGCTTGGGTTATAGTAAATCCTCAATATTAATTGGTAAATGAGTTAATGAAAAGACTTCTCCAAACTTTGTGATTGTAGGAATTCCACTCTTTCCTTAAAATTTTGGAAAAACTATTGTCAATGATATGTCTGTCATATCATGTAGTGCTGCTGTCCCATTTCGCACAGTCCCCAGGCCCTAAGGCAGTGCTTTGCATAAAAAGAATTCTTGAAGTGTATGAATAAATTGGAAGGGTGGTTCAGATATGAAGTCTGATAGCTCAAAAGAATAATGTAAGGGGTGATATAGATGCATTACCATAAATAGACATTAGCTCAATGATTTGCCAAAACTATAAGACACAACTACTCACTTGTGAAAAAAGAGCATTCCTTCTGAAAAATCAGTATTTTAGGCATGCAAAATACATTATGTTTGTCAATATCTATCTATCTATTAGCATATACTTATCTATCCCTATACCTTATGGTGGTAACTATTTAAGGAATTCAGTATGCTTTATAAAATACTATTCAGTGCTTTATTAAAGAGCCTCTTACTGGGATAACCCAGCTAACTCAATTACCCAGAACGTACCACCCTTCATTGAACTGATAAAATTAAATTTCAGGACCTACTAAAATGAGGACCACCCTTGTGCTACACATAAAAACTAAGTCACAACTCTAGTCTTTCTTGTTAATCTTAAGTATAACAGAAACCTCCAGGGTGAGATCCTTTGCTTCATATTATCTTTGTTTTCCTTCTAAAATTCTGGCATTTTTTAAAGTGTAGGTATCAAAGTTCTTCTCTAGATGCCTAATTATTAGAATATTAATATTTTCCCTACTTGACTTAATATTCTTGTATCTTCAGTAGTCAGAAGTACTAAGGTAATGCAATTCTTACTGAAAATAAATTGGACCTAAGTCTACCAATGTAGGCACCTGTTCACAATTTATATTTATTAAGGGCTTAAATAGAGAACATTACGATCAACCTATTTCATTTTCCCTGACCCTTCTTAAAAGTCAAACTCTTTATATTACATGGGGTGCTGACATTACTGCAGATAATTTAGGAATAGTATATACAGAGCATAAGTTTGAAGCTTAAAAAATAATTTGAATCAAGGGAAACAGAAACCACTGTCTCAGCTAGTGACCACTTACCATTATGCAGTATTATCACTGGAAAGTCGGCCAAGACATGCATTACATTTTCCTCATTGTCAAATATCACATAAAGAGGCCATATTATACTTTCCTAATCCCTAAATAAAGGTTGTTTTCTAATTTTTTCATAGTTTTATACTTAGAAAAATATGATTGAAATATGATTCATTTCAACTGAGAAAATATCATTCTTCTGGTATTTTAGCATTCATTCAAAATCTATCCTAGGTTTTTTTTTTTGATCAATGTAATATATATGTAATAGCAGTAAAGAATAAAAGTCATTGTTTGATCCCCACTGTCCCAGGAAGTGATTGGCCTGTTGATATTATTTGACAAGTGAAAGTACCAGGAAATATAGAAGAGGGACTCTCTCGATTCTTGGAGCAGTGAACTGCCAGAAATTCAGTCTTTCCTCCAAATTGATCAGTTTACTGATGAAAAATAAATATTTCTTCACAAGCTGGGGAGAATCATTGAAGATGATAAACCTACTGCAAATTCATAAACCAGGGAGTTAGTAGTATTGTCATGAGTATTCTTATTCCTCTGCTCACTCATAAGGGTTTACCTCGCATATGCACTTAAGAGTGGAATTGCAATTACTGTATCGTACCTACTACACTCTCATCAAATTTCTCTTGTCCTGTACCAACCAGCTAAATGCCTTCATTAAAAGGATAGAAAGCTATTCAGTTAAAACTCACTCCTTTTCCAAACATGAAATTCACCAACCTCCTTGTTTCTGCTCCCATAATATTCCCTTTTTCTATTACCCTTAAGAAGTTGTCTCTTTCATGTTCTAAGATAATGCCTTAATCCACTCTGAATCCCAGGTTCTATCATCTATCTATCTATCTATCTATCTATCATCTATTATCTATCTGTTTGTATATTTTTAAAAGAATACACTCCTTACGTTAACTCTCATTACCTTTTAACTCTGTGTTTTCTCTATATTTAAGCACCTTTAAAAAATTTGTTGCAAAAATTCTTTGCTTTTCTTACAACCAGGCATATTTTCTTAGTTATGGTTATATTCAGGCTTATTGGATAGAAAACCTAAAATATGAGGGGTTTACCAGATAGAAATTTATTCTCTCCTTTGAACTGAAATCATGATGTCAATAGTCCAGGGATGATACTGCAGCTCTATGAAGTTGTTAAGGAAAGGGTCCTTCTAGTTCACGGCAGCAGCATTAATATTGTGTGGTCCACATCACTTGGGCAAGAATAGCAGTGTCAGCTTCTGATGCTGCCCTTCCTTCCAGGCAACAGGATGGAAGACAGGACAAAGGAAGAGGACATCAACAGGTATTTGGCAGCATTTTTTAAAGAAGACTTTCTGCATGCCCTTGCCCAACTTTTCATCTTATAACTCAAGGGCCAGATGTTAGTTGCAATGCCATACTAAGCTGAAAAAGAAGATGGGGAATGTAATCTTTATACCAAGTAACCATGGGATTTGCCAAATTGGGGAGGTTCACTGTCTATGGAAGAAGAGGGAATATGAAGGTAGTGACTGTTATCTCTGCCACACTTCTCCATTGAAAACTTGTATTTTCCCACCCAACTCTCCTCTTTCATTCATTCTCATCTGACATGCATCCCCACTTCTTCATGGACACTGTTCCTTCACTGATCACTGGAGTGATCTCTCTATTACCAAACCTACCCATTCTGTCCCTACACAACTAGTGTTCTCAATAGCAGACAAGGTAGTTGATGATTAGCTCCTTCCTGGGAGAATGACTTTTGTCACTTGTGAAACATCATGCTCCTCGGATATACACATATTTATTTTCCATCTCAGGCTCCTATACTGGCTCTTCTTTCTCTCTCCAAACTTTTAATTAAGAATAACCTCAAGGCTAATCTCTGGGCCTTCTGTTCACTCTACACTCTGTCTCAAAGTCCCCTCATTCATTTATATGATAGTAAGTATCTTCTATATATCCATAAGTCAAAAATGCCCACATGCACTTCTCTTGATCTTCAAAACGATATCCAACTGCCTCCTTGATTTGAAAACTTGACTGTCTCAGAGACACCTCAAACCAAAGCATTCCTGAAAACATCCTCTCTTGATCACACTAAACTATCTGAGTTAGATTTCCCCATTACGGTTTTCTATGGTTCTGTGTTTTTCCTTTAAATAAGTTATCATAATTTTGAACTATATACTAATTCATGTACTTATTAGATATTTATCATCTTCTCTTCAGCTCTAAACCCAAAAAGCAAGGACTGGTTCTTGCTCACCCGGCTATGCCACAGAGCAAGCACTAGGCCTGGCATGTGCTGTGCCTTGGTAAGTATTTGTTGAAATAATAGAATTATTTAACCAATGAGATAGAGCAAATTTCATGATAAGCATCCACAGAAAATACACAAGGCACATGTGTCAGAGGAACTATTTAAAGTTCAAGCTCAGGAAATTATGCCATAGGGGAAAGAGTGAGAGCACTCAGCAGGACAGGAAAACACCATCGTAAAAGAAAAATAAATTACCTTCTCTAGAGAATGAAATGTGTCCAATAAAATAACGCAGGAAACAAAGATTGTGAAAAGCGGCTTTTTTATACACTTGAGAGCTAAGCGCAAAGTTCTCATAAGTAGACGCCATGGGAAGAACAGAGAACAACCCACGCAACTTGTGTGAGAACAGAGAAGCTGGTAACGACGGCTGGACAGGGGCAGCCGTGGAACCAGCGCCACTCAGCGCAATCTCACCACCTCGCTGTCGGAGGGACTCCGGTGTTCAAAGCTGCAGGACATGCTTGCGAGTTGCCATAAAATTAGTTTCAACCGTTCGTAAACTGAAGTTGGAGTTTTTTGCATTCTATGATTTTCATGCTCCTGAAAACCATGAAAACAACTTCTTGTTTCAAATCCCAATATGCTAACAATAACCAACATTTATTGGGAACTAAACTTTTTCTGGTCACTGTTCTAAAGGCTTCATTTGTATAGAGTTATTTAATCTTCATAATAACTTCATGAGCTAAATAGTAGTATTCTCTCCGTTTTATAGTCAGGGACTGAACCACAAAGAAGTTAAGTATTAATAATTTGCCTTTGGTCACACACAGAGTAAAAGAAAGAAACTGGATTTGAACAGCAGCAGATCTGATTCCAGTAACTGGCCAATTAATTATATCCTGCTGCCTTTCATTTCAAAGAAAATATTTAAAAATTAGAGATAGAAAAAATACAAATATTGAAAGAGCCTGACAACCTTTCCAGACGAGTAATGAACTTGTCAACCACATGTCATTCGCCTGAGTAGTTACATGAGACACAGCGAAACGTCATCTTCTAACTCCTTAACCCCTCTTTGTATAATAGCAAGTTTAACAAATAACCACTTAAATAAGACTTAATATTTGAATAACATCCCAACCAACCACTAATGAGCATCCATCTAATTAGCATGCCAGAAGTTTAAAAACTGGTTAGGTAAATAAAATATATCTTTATGAAACAAGGAGTATGCAAGAGAGCATATCACAGGTAGTTAGAGGATAGGCCATGGACAGTTATTACTGAAAGAATTAGAGAGATAAGACACAGACTCAAAAGAAGTCTTCATGTATGAGCAGAATTTGAGCTGATTTTAAATATGATGTAGATTTAGATATACCAAGAGAAAGAAGAGGGTGAGGAGGAATCCATGAATGATAACCGTGATTGGTTTCATGATTTGAAATAGTCCGAAAAGAAAATGATCTTTGGTTCTGAAGATGGACATGATTTCAGTTCCATTGGCTGGAAGGCATTGCTGACCATAAGAAAATGTTATACCTCTATTAGTTGTTGTATATTTCATTTATATGACCTCAGGTAACAGGTGCCTCTTACCTTTGATAGCTAGCTTCATTAAAGTGTGTATTACTAAAACATTAATGAGTTTTACTGTTTCCAGTCACAATTAGGCTCCATATGCTGAGTCTATTTGTTCTTTTCATTAAACTGCATTTAGCAGAAGAGAATATCAGCGGGATTCAAAGACATGGCTCCGGCTGGGCGGAGGACATTGCCTATTGTCTTATCTCCCTCTCACCCCATCCCCATCATTTTATAGTGTTTGTTAAGAGGAGATGTTGGCAATATAGAGTTTATGATCATGTTGTGTCCAAATATTCAAAAATTAACAATAATATTTTCTAGTGATCTGTGAAATTTACTTAATCTCCATGTATAATGCTCTTTAATATTTTAAATGTCTAAAAATAGTCCTTCAATTACATTTGGTGAAAAAATTACAAAATTGATGCAACTTGAAATTTGAATTGTGGTTGTCTCCTCCACTGGACAGTGATTTATGAGGACAGGAACCTGGTCACCAATGTAGCCCAACATGTACTCAAAATGTCAAAGGCTATTAATATTTATTGAATTCAAAATGAACCCAATTAAAGCAAAGCAAGAAAGATCTTAAAACCCTCAACATATTGCTCCTTTCAAAGCTAACAGCAAAATATATAAAAATGGAAGAAATTTCAAATAAAATGAAGGTATATTTAGTGGCATATATGTCAAGATGACATAAAAGAACTATCAAAATATAGAAAGATCTTGGAAACTGTGATTTAAATTTCTCATTTCACAGAGGAATCAAAAACTCAGAGGGGAAAGCTACTTGCCAAGGAAATACATATATATGTCTGCCAGAACAGGGATTACAAATCAAGGCTTCCACGTTCTTGTCTATTCAACATGTCATCAAATGTATGCTGTACTTTGAGCTTCACATAAATTTGATTTTATTCACACCCATTGAGATGGAAGTCGCATATTTCCTCTGCTTTACCTGGGGATACTGGCTGTGTAATTTATATTTTGCCTAGTTGCCTTTGATTTTGAGCTCTGCATATGCTGAAATAATTTCATTTATAGATCACCTCACCATTCCACATGACTGCCTTGTTCAAACTAACTTGACCCAGGTATAGATAATACTTTTTCTTTGATTTTCCCAGTCCCTTCTTTTCTCTACCTACTTCTGCCCTCCTATCTCCAATTCCTATTTATTTATTTTTATTGCTACATAATAATTATATGCATTTATGAAGGTACATGTGATATTTCAATACGTGCATATAATGTGTAAGGATCAAATCAGGGTGATTAGGATGTCTAGCACCTCAAACATTTATCATTTCTTTGTGTTGGAAATATTTAAAATGTTCTCTTGTAGTTATTTTGAAAAATATTAATACAACAAATTATTAACTATAGTCACTCTACTATGTATGCTATTGAACATTAGAACTTATTCCTTCTGTCTAACTGTAAGGTTTTACCCATTATTCAGCCTCTCTTCCTCCTCTTCCTCCCCTTACTGCCACTGGTAATCAACATTCTACACTCTATATCCATTAGATCAACTATTTTAGTTCCCACACATGAGCGAAGGCATGAGATGTTTATCTTTCTGTACCTGGCTTGTTTCACTTAACATAATGAACTCCAGTCCCATTCATGTTGCTGCAAATGACAGGATTTCATCATTTTTTATGGATGAATAGTGAATATATCACATTTCTTTATCCATTCATCTGTTGGTGGACACTGAGGTTGATTCTTTATCTTGGATATTGTGAATAATGCAGTAATAAACACGGGGATGCAGGTATTTCTTTGATATACTGATTTACTTTCCTTTGGGTAAATATTTACCAAGTAGTGGGATTGCTGAATCATATGGTAGTTTTATTTATAGTTTTTTGTGACATTTCCATACTGTTTTCCATGACGATTGTACTAAGTTACATTTCCACCAACAGTGTCTAAGGGTTCCCTTTGCTTCACATCCTTGCCAGCATTTATTTTTTGTCTTTTCAATAATAGTCATTCTAACTAGGGGAAGATGACATCTCATGGTATTTAATTTGCATTTCTCTGAGGTTTAATGAAATTGAGCATTTGTCCATATACCTGTTTGCCATTTGTATGTCTTCTTTTGAGAAATGTCTATTCATAACCATTGCCTACTTTTTAATGGGATTATTTGGTTTTTGGCTGTTGGGTTGCTAGAGTGCCTTGTGTATTCAGGATAGTATTTCCTTGTCAGATGAATAGTTTGCAAATATTTTCTCCCATTCTGTAGGTTGCCCCTTCACTCTATTGATTGTTTCCATTGTTGTATAGAAGCTTTTTATTTTAATGTAGCCCCATTTGTTTATTTTGCCTGTGCTTTTGAGGCCTTAGCTATAAAATCATCAATTAGGCCAATGTCCTTAACCATTTACCCTGTTTTTTTTTTTTTCTAATAGGTTGATAGTTTTGAGTATTATATTTGAGTCTTTGATTCATTTTGAGTTGTTTTTTTAACTGTTGAGAGATAAGGGTCTAATTTCATTTTTCTGCATATGGATATCCATTTTCCTAGCACCATTTATTGAAGGGAGTATTTTTTCCCCAATGTATCCTTTTGACACTTTTGTCAAAAATCAGTTAACTATAAATAGGTGGATTTATTTCTGGGTTCTCTATTCTGTTCCATTGTTTTTTGTGTATGCTTTTATAACAATACTAAATAAATTTTAGTTTGTTATGAATGGGTATTATCAAATAATTTTTCTGCATCTCTGAATATGCTTTTCTTCTGTTTTAGTTCATTAAGT